>NW_013665624.1:826625-845971 GCF_000517525.1 Limulus polyphemus
CGGTTTTTAGCAGTATAAGTCCGCAGACATACCACTGTGCCACTGGAGGCCGATGTTTACTGAGGAACGCATTTTCCTGATAATGTTTGCTTTTTTTAATGCATATAACAAATAAAGTGTTAGTTTAATACAAAATAATTGCCTTTAGAATACTCACTCTTCAGAACAAACTAGCTCATTACAGACTATTTCAAACTACGGAATGTGTTACTTTACATATTAGTTCTTCAAATTTTCTATTTTTAAGAAACTGGTATAATTTCATATACTAAGTCACAGTTTAGCAGAAATAGACCAGCTAAATAGTAAAAGATAAGTTTCTCTCTTTTATACAACTTTTGAATATCCTCAACAGTAAGATAATTCTGAAGGTCGTTATTGGAAGTGGTGAAAAGGACTTTAACGACGTAGGGAAGCTGCAAAATCGTTTTATTATAATGTTCTCAACCTGTGTAATTGCAACATCTAACTTAATTGAATGATCTTTAACTTACGCTACTGTATTAGCCAAAAATGTTAACCATTGTTTATACCATTTTCACTTATTAACGTATGTTGTTCCTGCATTTTTGTGAAGTTCAACTAACATAGCAGTAGGTTTTCTTTATTAAAATTATTCAATTTTCTCTAACCTTTCAGTCAAAATTAGGGACGGCTAGTGCAAATAGCCTTTGATAGTTATGCGCAAATATAAAAAACAACAACAAAGAAACATACAAAGAAACTCCTCTTATCTAACCAAATAGAAGTAACTGTCCTTCACTTTTATAGTGCTTCCACGGTCTCATAATGCTGAGCGCGATTTCGCGGTAACGGGACACGTGCCTCGAATCTCTGGATACGCACTTCCTACACGATAACAACTAGGCAACATCTAGTTGGTTGCCATCTAGTGTACAAAATGACAATTATATTAAATAATGCAAAGTTTTCTAGATGCGTTTTAGAAGATATCATCACGCTCAAAAATGTTGTCATGAAACATGAAAAAAAAGGGTATAATTACAGTTACTCAGACCTTCGAAAACTTTATTGTAAAAATAATTTATAGTTATTTGAAATTTGGAGCTCTCTCTCTCTGTGTGTGTATATTTTAGCACCTTCATAATAATGTTCCCCAATTATATGATAATTACTGAGGTTAGCGGCTTTAAATAAAGCATTATAAATGATTTTTGTTTGTTTCTTTAGGCTTAGCTCCGAGTTAGTTAAGATTGGTGTTTTCTCTCCAAAAACAGAGATTAGATTGAAAATGGAATTTTTTTTAAGCTTACTAGCATTTTTTTTACTAGAAATTGATGAAGAAGGAATAATTATTTTCAATTATTTTATGTGTATGTCTACCTATCTCTGTATATTATTGCAAAAGGTCTGCGAACACTAACCTAGCAATTATTGAAGACAAACGAATCATTTCTGGTATAACGTAAGTTGGAATAAACTAAAAATATAATAAGTCAAGATATTTCTAAAAAAAACAACTGATTTTTAAAAGGTTTAAGTCTCTTTTGTTCTTCATTGTAGACTGCGAATGTGGTTACTGCGTTTTCGTCTGTCAGTAAAAATATACAATAATTACAATGAGCTGATTTTCAGATTTTATACTAGAATTCTAGGCTGCTTCTGCTAAAGTGTAAACTGTCATATAACTAACTGTAAATTGTCATAACATGAACAATATCAAACGTTTCATTACTTGTTTTCTGGAAAACTTCTGTACTTGATAGAATTAGACTCGTTATTGAAGCCCTGGTTTTATTTGGAAAAATAAGTTATACATAGTAAGCATATGTGTTTGTAATTTCAGGAACAATGTGTATAGTCATTTTGTATAAACATTAGGTTTGGCTATTCAATTTTTTTTTTTCATTGTTAATGATATGAAATTCGATTGGTTGTTAAAATATACCACCAGGGAAGTCTTATCTTAGAACATTTTTTAAGGAAGAGACAGTGTTCTTTTTTGTTATTCAAAGGTTGATTATATTCCTTGCTAATTTTTCAAGTTTCTTTTTAAATAACTTCAAAATTGTAAGTCCTAAATAAAGTCCTAAAAATGTAGAAAATGAACCTTTCTCTCTTCTGTGAATTATTATTTCATTATTTTAATTTTTTGATTATGCAGCTTATAATACATGAAAATACACATCATTAATTCTAAGACAAAAAGTCAGGTGCTAGCTAAATAAATAAACGTTTCCATGTGATATAATTGCATTTTAAAAATTCTTTCGTAAACCTAAAAATACCTTGTCATTTCATCGATCTTTAGTTTTGTTTATGTTTATGTATAATGTAGGTGTTAATAACATTCGTATATGTTTTGTCACTATGGTAACATGTCACATTAACCTAACACAAACAGCTTTCCTCGTTGAGTTTGAATTAGCATGAAATGCTGAATTCAAATAATGTGATTCAGTTCATTCTCGAACACATTACTGAAGCTAAACAAATTTTTTTTAATGAATCAGATAAAAAAACTTAAATAGAGAAAAAACGCTTTGAACGATATTTTTGGCCTTCGGGTGACAATGACAAAATATCGACATCACTGCAAGGTTAATAAATTGTATAACTTAAACATTGTCTCGTAGTTGAAAAAAAACAAAACATTTCAAAGTATATATAAGTTTATCATTTGTGATATTTTTTTTCTTCAGTTATTTTCACTACGTTTGCAAAATCTAGGTAGCTAAATAACTTGTTTTTGCGGACTTACAACGCTAGAAACCGGGTTTCGATACCCCTGGCGGGCAGAGCACAGATAGCCCATTGTATAGCTTTGTGCTTAACTATAAACAAACAATAACTCGTTATATTATATTCTTTAAAATTATTTCATTGATGTCTTTCTTATATCACGAATGTTCCTTGCCTCTTCCCCAAGTGTGTAAATATTTCTAATATGTAGTTTTAATACATACATAAGAGATTGACATAATACGTTGCCGTTATCGACCTTCAGCTTTGTGTGGAAGGGATTTGTCTCTGCTGTTACTGGAGCCTTCGACGGGTGAGATATTACAAGGAAATGTTTTAATATTTCTCTTAATTCTAAGGTATGTTTATCTTAAAATAAAAGATGCAAAAGAAACATTTGTTTTCTTAGTTGTAAATTAAACAGAATTAATCGCTTTTTATTAAATTAATTTGAAGAACCGCCGAGGCCTGAATCTGGACTTCGTATCTTGTTACTGTATGATAATTCTTTAAATTCATTACCATAACAGGTCCCTGCCTCAAGACATTTCTTTCTCTGACATGGATCTGGCTGAACTGTCGAGTTTTGATACAGGACTCTTAATTTTGTTACTGATGGCCATTTTTTTTCTCATTAAAAATTGTTTGAGTTAGCCACAGACAATATACATCTCGTAAATGAAACGAGTTTCATTAATTGGATAAAAAAATAAGTACAATATAACAAAGGTTTTCCAATAATGCATCATTATTGATTGAAAACTGCATAAGAAACGATAAATAGTTATCAAAAATACATATAATTAAAATGTCATGGGAAGAAAATAATGTTAAATATTTAAATCGATAAAAATGAAGCAACTAAAGAAAAACGTTTCTAGATAAAAATCTAGTTTATAAATCGTGTGACTGAAATCCATTTTTAATTATTCCTAGAGATTTAACTCTGAATGGGAAAGTGAATCAAGTAAACTGATAATAACTTGTTTAAAGAATATGTTATTCAAGATAAAGAATAAACAGTCAACGTTATTTCTTGAAAGAATATTTTCGTGACAATTTACACAATTATAAGGCTCATTAGTTGTTATTTCGAACAAAAACAAGTACTTTTAGCATGACGGAAACTTTGTTGTGCATTTACAAACACAGGATTTGCGTTGGAAAGTATTTAGTGGTAGGCTACGCCATGTGGTATAATGGTTTGCTGGAGGAGGGGAAGTTTAAGAGGGGGGGATTTCTCCAGGGTGGAGTAAGCTGGCCACTCGGTGCCTGAAAGCTCTCCTTTCATTGGCTGCTGACGTGGTTCTCAATTCAACCCTGGCATCGAGGCTAAGCAGATTCTGAGTGCGTGAGGCTTCTGAACAACACTTGGTCCATACGTAGGACTGAACTTGTTTCAAGAAAAGCTTCGTTTCTGCGCAAAGTAGTGGAGCGTAACATGTCTGCTACGAACTTCTAACGAAGGAATGGTACAATTGTTCCCACGTACCCTGGTAGACTAAGGAAAGATTCCCCGTCACCGTGACAATGCCATGGATCGTAGTTTTTCTTCTTCTCACTCTTTTGGACATAGTTACTTTGGATGTTGTGTGTGTAAGATTGGACGATATCTACTGGAATGCCTCGAACCCAATGTAAGCGCTTTTCTCAGATACATAAAATAAATTCTGTTAAGTGTGTTTTAGATTGTGTTGCAGCTAAACAATTGGCATAGATATATAAATTTCTGATCACTGGTATTTGTCATACACTCCATAATATAAATATTTGTTGTTTATCTCAAATATTAAGTCACGCATGAAAAATAATTCAACAAAAGCTGATTCCGTTTATCTAGTACATTTGGCAAAGGTGGGGAATCAAAAATAAAAATTCGAAGAGCTACAGATTGCATCAAAGTTTTCACGATAACTTATCTTTGACTTATTACGTGGCGCTGAGCAGAATAATGTTGAATGACGCCAAGATACGTCTGAATTTCTGTTTCAAAATGGAGCATTATTTGTAACGTATTTTAGTCCCCATCCTAAATATTTTTCTTTCATTATAACTCTAGTTTCTGTGTTATATAGGTAAAAAAAATACTTTTCATTCACAGAGTCTCACGCTGTATTATATGCTGATGTGAATTGAAGGTAGTTTATTGCAATCAAATCTGAAAAGTGTTTCAACATCTCTCTTATCTTGCTGTTAATATTCGAATTAAAGAGATTTTGCTGAGAATTAATAACAGCCAACGAAATTCTTCTTTTTGTAACACTGTTGCGGCTTAATTACAAAATGCAACCGAATTATTCTATTTTACATGCAGAAAATAGTGCGTGATAGGCAATAAAGGTTATAGATTTATGAAGAAGACTTGATTTTGAGAGATGGTTATTTTGGCTTCCAGCAGTATTAACAGTTATTGTGCTTCTATTATTTAGTTTTATTTTTCTAAATACTTTATCTGATTCTTAATTTCAGTATCTCTTCAATGTGCCTCTTTAATTTGTTATTCTCGAATAACAAAACAAACGAATGAAATAAACAGAGCCGTGTACAGAGGCTCCAATTTATGATATAGTAAACTAAAGTTTAACCCTATCTCTGTCCTGTGCATCATATGCGATTCACAGAACATAATGCTGAAGCGCCTGAGTACCACATGTGATATATAGAATATAATGCTAAAACGCCTGAGTACCACATGTGATATACAGAACATAATGCTAAAATGCCTGAGTACCACATGTGATATACAGAACATAATGCTAAAATGCCTGAGTACCACATGTGATATACAGCTATATTTATTGATATGCAGCTGATACTCATGATCGTTTTTTTCGGTTCAACGTATGAGATTAGAAGAGAACTTCATGTGTTCATCACAAGTGGCACTCAAAGCGCACGTGAATGATGACAGGTTGAGTTACTTTTACTCAAAGCGCACGTGAATTATGACAGGTTGAGTTACTTTTACTCAAAGCGCACGTGAATGATGACAGGTTGAGTTACTTTTACTCAAAGCGCACGTGAATGATGACAGGTTGAGTTATCTTCCCTCAAAAGAAAATGTAAACGTTTGATAAATACAACAAATTATTTTTTATTAATTCTTTATATTTTCACTACCCATAACACTAACTTCCCATCAAATGAATAATATTTGTAAAAAAAAAAACAACAATCAAGCTTTATGGAATATCAATAATATAAAAAAATGTCTTAAAACAGTGAAAGCGTTAAAAACATTCAGAAATATTCCAGTGTACAGTGTTTGTATAAAGTGTCAAACTTAAATATTTGTATTTAAAGGCACCAATGTGTAAAATAGCTTGAATTTTGTTTTCAATATTTTATAACATTATAACGTAGTTAATATTTATTACAATTTAGTTTAAGGATAAGAACAAATAAATTACGCTTCTATTTATGTGAGATGTAGTTAACACAGGTATTGAACGTTATACACTTGTTGTAACCATACGGGTGTGAAATGGAACCAGTAAAGTGAAAGTACTGTCTAACAGAAACGTTCAAGACCAATGTATGAGATTAAGGGGGTTTTTCATAGAGGCTTAAAGATTAATCAGATTAACTGCTATAAGCACGACGTGGAGTTTGGTTATATTTATTCATGAATGAGAACCGTCAGTTTTGCATGCAGTTAGAGGGACACTTGAAGTAGGCCTACTGAAGAAGAGATATCTACCTAGCGCTCTGCAAGTCTATAACGTACCGGATCCTATTTTATAATAAAAAGGAACATAAGGCCTCTATGTCTTTGTCTTCTTTTCCCTTATCCTGTTTATGGGGGTTGAATTCCAACCGGTTGCCTGCCTCCACGCGGGTTTTAGCTCTGATCTCAACGCTAGCAATCAAGTCGCACCTGAACTGAATCGAAGGTTTGCCATACCGCCGACTCCCTGCTCTCAGCGTCACCGCACCGCAGATACATCGCCCCAGGGGGAACAGCGCAAATGCTACACCGATGAATGGCTTTTCTCCCCTCGACCGTTCTCTACCTGGCCGAGAAGCTACCGCTCATACACTACAGCGAGCTAAAAGGACTTTTTGTGGTAAGCTGTCAGCAAGTATTCTCTGAATCTTGATGTCAAGGTTTTCTTCACAGGAAAATAAGCAAATACTAATCAGCGTTTGTAGGGTGGTCGTTCAAATCAGTGTCTTTGTGGGTCTAATAACTATAATTATAGAGTTGTTCTTTGAACGTGATGAAAGTAATACATCTCAAACCCATAGTGTCTACAGATACTTCTTCTTCAAGCAACTCATTCTTTAGTCCTAATGAACCATTGATGACGCACCATTAACTGTATAAGGAAATATATGAAAATGCTTTCACCTTTTATGGAGTTTCAACATTCCAAATGGTTGTCACTAAGCTCTATGCATATGATTGAATATATCAATGAATGCTATGCGTTATGGTTGGGAATTTTCCCCTTTAATCCACCTCGTTTACTGTTTGATTACTGTGGGAACAGACAAGTGTAGCACACTAAGCGTGGGGCTTTATTCGGGACCATTTGTTAGAAAGCTTTGATGTTTCATATGTCATTACTGTTGCTGATGGTTTCATTAATTGGTGTTCACCGTTGCTGTAGTTGTGCAACGCGGGTCTTTACAGCTGACGCTAACTAGCTCTTACCTACCACTTTGGTGAATTGTTCGGTAAAAGTCTATACTGCTTGACCATCAGTCTGAGTCATTCGTAAAGCTAACAGAGAAGTCCCTACGAGTCCAGCGCCCGTAGCGGATTCTATGAGTACTAACTTGTTTGCTTATGTCACTTCCAACGAGTATGTCTTCATTTCTCAGCGCTTTCACATTTTATATAATTAAAATTTTAGAATAAAACATTACAAAGTGAGCAAGGATCACAAAGAGAAGACAGACAGGTTTTTCATTTAGCGAACTGAGTCAGAAACTTCGTCCTCAAAGCTTTCTTGAGCTGTTATATTTTGATTTGGAGTAATATATACTGTGAGGATCGTATCAGTTGTTCAATATCTTTTTAGTCAATAAATTATGCTCACTTAGATACGTACACACTTTTATTACTAGCATATAAATGTATAAACGAAAATCATTATATGCATTGCCATTTCTTTAAACAACCTGCCCAAAACTAGCACACTTTTATGTCATTCAAACAACCGCGAGAGACATGGTGGAGACATGGTGAAATTATTTATTGATTGTGACAATTCGCAGCAGAATTTGCTAACATTAATGTTGCCAGAGGTTTAAAAATATGCACGTTTCTTTGTTGGAAACATACTATTAAGCAATTCAATATAGCTAATTCATCGGAAAATGTTTTTTTTTTTTCTTCATTGAATCAACTATGTGTATCAACTGTGATCTTCCTATCACTCTTGCTTCCCAGTGGCACAGCGGCATGTCTGCGGACTTACAACGCTAGAAACCGGGTTTCGATACCCGTTGTGGGCAGAGTACAGATAGCCCATTGTGTAGCTTTGTGCTTAACTTCAAACAAACAAACCTATCACTCCTAACGAAATTGTATTGAAATGTGAGATTACCAAATCTCTGATAACGATTAGATACACTTTGTTGGTTTTTCGTCCAAAACTTTGCAATGAGCTATCTGTCTTTGTCTGTCGTGAGGATCGAACCCCGAAATTCAATCTTCTACGCTCTCAAGCCGAACCACTGTCAAACGCAGATGATATACATTTTTAAAATATGTATTTCTGAAACACTGGTTTTTCTATTTGAAGTTTTAAAAAATTAGTACACACAATTTGAGGACAAAAAAGTCATTGAAAATTCACTAACCCAATCACAATGTAGAATTCACTAACCCAATCACAATGTAGAATTCCGTGCATTCACGGAGAAACGTGGTTACGAAGTCAAAGATTTGTTTTTATAAGAAATCATGTTGCATTTGATCTACGAAGTCTACACTGCTAGCAACTTTCGGTAGTGAATTAACCCTTTTTATTGCGTCGACAACATTATTGCGTGAATATTTTCAAAACTGTTGAAAAACTAGTGGAAATATATTTCTTAAAGCCCCCCAGTGGCACAGCGGTATGTCTGCGGACTTACAACGCTAGAAACCGGGTTTCGATACCCGTGGTGGGCAGAGCACAGGTAGCCCTTGTGTAGCTTTGTGCATAATTAAAATCAAACAAACAAACAATCTTTCTTAAAGCTTCATGACGTTATTGTTTCTATTAATCTAATCTAATTTAACCTATTAATCTTTAATAGTCTAGATCTATCTAAATTTCGAACTAAGTCTTTAATGTGTATTTATACCCCAACATTAGTATGTTTCACACACTACTAGATATTATGATGCTATAATATTCAATTAAACCAACGAGAAATACTCAGAAGGTTCTAGTAACATGAAGCAATATTGTAACAATCACCATTTATAACTATTGAACTACACAAGGTATGATTCGTAAATAGTTACGCAAATAAACTTGCGCTACACTAACTATCACTTCTAGAAATAACTAAATTTAACACACTTGTGCTATATAAACTCTTTAAATCACAACACTTCATTAATCGTAACTGAAACAGTTGTGTATATTTAACAAGAAATTAGGCCTAATATCTCAACATCCGTGAACTAAGAAATCCTTGTTTAAACTAATAGTTTTCTCATATTATCCATGAGTTATTGTACTGAGGACCTGAAGGGTAAACTAGAAGTTGCATCAAAAATGTCAACTCCATACTAACTAGTGGAGTATTCGCAATCATTAATACAAAATAACTCGTTTGAATAAGTAATGGGATTTGTTTTATTTAATGTTTTTAAAAAAAAAGTTAAGTAAGCTTAGATAATTTTCAAACTGGCATTGCTGTAATGTTTATAAATGTGAATACTAAAGGTGGCAAGAACTTGGGAAAACAACTATCAGCAGTTTGCCAGACCTACAGTGATATGTTTATCTGCTGAGTTCGCTTATCTACTGTTTTCACGTCACAACAGGGCTCTTAGCTGAAGTCTGCTGTTACTATATCTCAGATATAGTCATTTAGATATCGTTGGAATCCCTTTCCCTTATAGAATCACCATTAGACGTGGTTTCAACCGACTGCTTAACTGCGTTTCCATTTCCCCTACTCATCTTCCATGACCCCCAACCATATCTGTCAGCTGTGTCGATAAAGTTCCTATTTCTGTGACTTTACCAACATTATCTTCATATCATCGTCTGAAGTATGCCCTTTCTTGGCTCAGACACATGGTTTACAAATTCCTGTTTGTACAATAACTATCATTTGGACTAGAATTTATTCTCACACATGTGTAAAACTATACGACATGTGTTTAACCAATGGTTTCGGGTTCGTTAGTTGTAAATTATTTTCCAAAACCAGCCTTTTCATTTTCACCCATAACAATGTCGGGGAATGTGTTAACTTTCATCTTAAGAACTACAAACAAACTAATCACAAATATATAAATTGTATAAACCTCGCCATTTGTCATTTCATTCTTAGTAGTATCCATTAGAAGCCAGTTTTCTTTTCAACAGAAATAAGATTCGCTTTCAATGCATGAATTGGCGAAATATTTTAGTGTAGATACACAAAGACTTAGGCCATTACTAATTAGTGTTTCGCACCCTTTGGAACAATTTCATTAAATATCAGTTTAAATTAGGTAAACTATCTATAGTAAAAAGTAACTATTAGAGCAGGGAGGTTTTTTTAACATTTGGACATGCACCAACCTCACGTGTAACCAATCAGTCAGAAGTGACCGTTGGGCAGTAAGTAATAAGGATATATTAAATTTAATACACGTGGGGCTTTTAAGTGTAACGATGAGTGAAAGTTCCAATATATTGCTGGGCTTAGTGGTTAGCTTTCCGAGCTGCGTCTCACTGGATCCAAGGTTTGTGCATCGATGTAGCTGTGTATAGATTCTAAAAATTTCATTGTTATATTTATTCTTATGATGAAAATCAATTCAATTTAGAGCCTAGTTTTGATAAAAACAAAACAGAGATACAGTTGGCATACCACAGGCGGCCAGGCGTGGCTTAGAGGTAGGCTTTCCGGACGACGTTACGAAAGATCGCCCCGTGATGTAGTTGTGGGTTCGGTTTATTGCTGGACGAAGCCCTTGTGGTGGCAGCTGCTGCCGACTGATTGAACATATCAATAACTATCTAAAGCTTTGACTATATAGCCCCAGTTAAACTTAAGATACACCACACGTACAGAAATTATGCATTATTGTTATCATTGACCTGCTGTTATGACTCTCCTTACCTGAAAGACCTAGACGTTTGGGATCGTGGTGGTTTTTAAGAAAAATAACTTTAAAAAGTTATATAACAGAGATTGTAGAAGTATTCTTAAGCAGTCAACTTCGTATATTTTATGGAAAGATGCTAGATAAGTTTTGCGTTTCCCCAATTTAAAATTCCAATTTAACTACTGAATTTGCCATTATTAAATTTTGAAAGTTTGTAAACTGGATAAGAATAAGAAAGCTTACTCGTGTGCCATATATATTGGTATTAGTGTTCTGTGGGGTGTGTATTCCTGTATAAAAGTCAGCATGCCGTTTACAGAACATTATTCTACAGAAAGTAATGAAAAAGTTTTTATATTTAACGGGGAGGAAATTTCCACGAGAACTGAACTAAAAGCGTTGTCACATGCCACATGTTGACCCAAGCTTAATACAACTAACCGAATAACTTCGTAGTTGTTTTGGCATGAAACATAGTCCGCAGAAAGATCCAGATAGAGCGAAAAGCAAACATTACAATATCATTCTCGTATTCTACCTTCTCCACCATCTTCTTCTCCTCCCCTTCCCATTTCATCTCTTTGCACACGAATTGTACTTCCACGCGTCCATTAGATCAAACATCGCCAAAGTTTTACTCTGAATAAACAAACAACGACGAGCGGAAAGGGGTTCACGTTTGCTAGGTGAAACTAGGCTTAGCTTTGGAGGCTTCGTTTGATTTTTCAGCTATCAACAGAAAAATTGAACGAAAAACAAGAATATAAGGGTGGAAGTAAAGAAACTTTTCCTAAAAGCAAAATAGGAGAGAAGAAATACTTTGTATATATAACATTTTTCACTGAATAATATATTGATATTACACTAGCTTGACCCTGTTATTTTTATCAGCTCACTTGTTTATAATTTTTCACTAAACATGAATTGATCACATAACTACTTCGTTAAAATAGCATTTACATTGTAGAGGGCCATAAGAGGAAAATGGAAAATGTGATTCAGAAGCTTAAAGCGGAACAGAAATGAAAGTGAAATAATATGAATCAGTTTCTGGGTATTTTTTTTAACCGCGGCATAGCAGCTCTTAGACTAGCTCTGAGTTTTTCAAGTACAAACTTTTAGCTCATCTCTTGACCGATTTCAGATCTAATACAGTTTTGGACTTGGGAGTTCAAACCCTTTCGATTCATATATTTGACTACGCCCAAGGTCTCAAAGACTAATTTACCCTAATACTGTCTAAAATAATATCAATTTGAGGGTAGGCTGGTAAAGATCCCGATGAATAATAAAATCGAATCAGGTATGCGCGCGCCCCGTGCTTGGTATTGCTGGCGCACAAGAATATAGCTAATAAAAAAGAGAAAAAGGTCTCATAGATTAATTTACTCTAATCCCGTCTAAAGGAATTTCAATTGCCGCGGCTATTGAGGATTCCCTCATGTTTTTTGTTTTTTTTTATAAATTACAAGTTTTATTTCAATATATAACTCAATGTTATAATTATAATAAATCCTAATTTTTAAGTTATTAAGTTATTGGTATCAATTCCGAACAGAGTGAGCTTACATACGTAATAAAAATAAAGCCAGTAAAACTGGTTTACTTATAAAGCTCAGAATACATTGTTTCATAAGTTAGGAATCTTCACTGTTAACTATTTTCGATCGTTTTTTTAACAAATCTGAATAGACCTAAAATCAAGTTGAATATTATTAAGGGTTTTACGGTAGTACTACAAAACTTGACCAAATATTTGAGTTGATATAAATCCAAGCGTTTCACTGCTGAAGAACTATCGATCGTAAAAAAAAGAAGGCGTATGAGGTTTCATTTGTTACCTTTAATGCGAGATAAATATATTTTGCTATCAATACACGATGCAAATATCTTGTAAGACTGTCTTAGCAGCACAATTTCGAGGTTGCGTCCTATCAGCGACAGAAATTCATTATACATTAACGCTAAAGGTTTTGAATTGTTTACTTATCATTAAGCACAAGGCTACGTAATGAACTTTCTTGTTATGTGCCTATCACGAGCACCAAAACCCAATTATTAGTGTTACAAGCCCCAAACATGGAACAGGTTTTAAGGAGATGTTCGCCATATGAGAAAGGGAGAATTCACTTTTTGAAGAAATTGTTAAATTTTTATGTCTGATACAAATATCTACGTCACAGTTAAAGAATATTTCAAAAAGTTCTAGTAAATTATCACGATTATGTTATATGTTTAGTTTGATATATTAATATACATATTAGATAGTTCTTTTAGCAAGGGTTAATGTTTTGATGATGCTCCGTTACTCCAAAGGCTCAATAGTCCGACGATGTTAAATTGATTGTTTGGTTAAATTTGTGAAATTTTATGATAAAAACACCGCAGTATATGACCTAAAAGATTGCAATTTCTAATTAATTGATGGATAATATTTATCTTCATTTCCCCGATGTTATTTTCTTGTATGCGTGTACAGCGTTAGATGAAAAGCCCAAATATTTAAGCAATCAAAATTGGATTTGGGAATCTAGCTCTTCTGAGAAAATGGACATTCAAGATTTTTATTCCATATATCCCCGACTCATTAAACATGTTGAAAGCTTCCAGTCAGCAAAATTATCCCGACAGCAAGCCAATGCAATGAGCTGTACACTATAATGTCAATTCAAATATATATGTTGTTTGTATTTACAACGAGACCAAGCCGTCATGGGCGGAGAGTCCCCTGAACCCCCTCCAATATGTATCCTTTTAACTATTCATTGGAGATTGCATTCATCTATTACAGACTTACGAATTTGTTCATTCATTCAATTTTTGACTTATGCAAAAACCAAAAATCTGTGACTATTGAGCCTTAGGAATACCGGGCGGTAACCGAAGTTTTACGATCACAAAACTTTTTTTTTTCTACTTCCTTGCTAACTAGTTTCAACGTTGTCTGTATTCAAGAGAAACAGAAAAAGGACTCAAAAGCTGTAAGATAAAGTCATGATAACATGTAAAGATTAAAAAGAGAATGCAGCCTATAAAAATTTTTAAAACAACGCTCACATTGAAACAGTAAAAACAGGAATATGGAATACTTAAGTTGAAAGATGTTTAAATTCAGAAGAAGTTTGAAATTAATTGTTTCTTTTAATGTATCGATAACACAGGCATGCAAATTTAATAAATAAACTTCATAAAACTTGTTTTAGTTTTAATAACGAATTTTCTTCTATAATTTGGATACGCAGATTTCGAAAATAAATATTCATTATTTTCTATCACGTAAAGATTTTTTATAAATCGGGAAGAAAAAACTCTTACTTAAATCAAATTATTATTTCGTTTACCACAATGAACATTTTTTATTATAATGTTTGTTAAAAAAATACAAACAAACTGAAGTAAAGTGAAGAACATTGATGTCAAACGAATATTCATCCTGATATTTTTTGTGAAATCTACGTTTTTTAGTCTCAAAACTACGTGTTGTGGTCTTTCTTTTATGTATTGCGTTATGACGTTTTGTGAAAAATCTGCACGTGATGAAGAAAAATGGTTATGATTTTCGGATTCAGCGTACAGGAATTACTGTAAAACATGTAAAATTTCAAGACAATAAAACCATCGCATGCCTGTGTAATTTGACGAAATTACACTCTCCAAAATTCGGAAAAGAAAATTAAATAGTTTTACTTGTTCGTAAGCGCAAAGTACTCGAAGTATCGAAACCCGATTTTTAACTTTAAGAAGACCGCAAAACGTAATGCTGAGCCACCATGGGATGGTGAGTGTGTGTGTGTGGGGGGTGGGGGGGGGATAAAAGAACTTCGATCAGAAAGATAGAAGTTTTACATGATTCTTCAAACTGATGAGATAGTTTTTTGTTCTACCTCACACCAGACTTTATACAATCCTCCAGTAACCTGTCCCTTCCAGGATGTGACAAAATCGCAGGTAACTAGAGGGGTGGCATGAGGTTGTTAACCCAAAATTGGAGTGTGGACACATCGCACAAACCCCTGCACAACGGCAAGGAAATAATTAATGAGTTTAATCAAAGAAGAATATGTAACAATGTGTCAACCACACTCTATCTGTTATATTCAGTGCCGAGGAGGCCTTTCGTCCCAGTACCGGGACTCGTCAGGCCGGCTGGAATAATACGGATATAGTACTATTCTAAGTGTTTTTTATATTATCTATTGCGAATCCAGGACAACTAGACACCACTGGTTCATTATAAAATAAAACAGTTATTACCAGTTTAATTTACTCCATCATATGAACTGTATAGATCTAGGCCTATTTTATTAAAATTTTAAATCTACTCCGTTATTTGACATACATAGATCTGGGATTATTATATTACCAGTTTAATTTACTCCATCATATGAACTGTAGAGATCTAGGCCTATTTTATTAAAATTTTAAATCTACTCCGTTATTTGACATACATAGATCTGGGATTATTATATTACCAGTTTAATTTACTCCATCATATGAACTGTAGAGATCTAGGCCTATTTTATTAAAATTTAAATCTACTCCGTTATTTTGCCTACATAGGGATCTGGGTTTATTATATTACCATTTTAATTTACTCCATTATATGACCTGCATGGTAACCGGACAACTAGAGAACAAGTTCTTCCTTGAATATGTTGTGAAGTTGTAAAAGTTTTAACACCCATCTAAAGTTATCAGATGTCTAAATTATTCTATTGCATGGACAACACTGCAATGATGTGAATTAGATTAAGTGACATGTAAATAGTATCAACTTTGTACAGTCAGTTACAAATTATTTATTAATTTTTAACGCCAATTATTTATCATTATTTTTAGTGCTTTAAATAACTTTACTATTATTCAAATAAACTGGCTATTTTTCTTGTTCCTGGAGCGAAGTTAACACACGCGTAAATACAGAGCCAGTGAAGAAATCCGTATATTCATATGGCGTTGTTTATCAGACCTATTAGATATTTAGTTTTGTGTTTCAAAGTTAATGTGGTACTCCTATGAGTATTCATATAGGTGTCCTAGTTGTTAGCATGTTATACAGCAGGTCATAGGGTCCGGAATTCAACTTATATTTAGAATTTTGTTAGAATATAGAAAAAGATGTTTTATGTATTTCCTATATGTCCCCAAGATCTCGTGTGGAATAGTTAGAATGAAAACATGAAAGTATAGACCTTGTAAATATAGAATACAAACAAATGTAAAAGTACACTATACGCTTATTTATTTGTATGCATGATTGGCCTTTTTATGTATATAATATTATTTCATGCTTTACTTGGGAAATATAAAATTATGTATTCAATTACTGTGGATTTTAGCAAACAGCGTGGCATGTGTTACACCATAAACTATGAGTATGCGCGTTGCACACTCGCCAGCTTTCTTGACAAGTTTGTTGGAAGTCCCTCGTAAAACTTCACTTTTATCCCTCCTCCTTCACCTTCCCTATCCAAACTCTCTTGAGGCCTGTCGGAAGTAAATCACAGACATGTAGCTTTGTTAGACGAAGCTTTCGGAAAAACAAATCTTGAAAGTTAGACCTGTCATGGAGGATGGAAGATAAAAATATGTGTGATTGCATTGCTTCTACTAACTTGCTCTTGTACATTAAATTCTTATTTCTCTTTAGCTTATCAATTATTTTGTTAACAAGAGCCAAGATGATATCTTGACTGGTTCGGTAAAATTCACCCTTTTAGTGAAATCTTTCGAATATTATAATTTCTCCGAAGGCCACATGGAGGGATCACCTGTTTCAACCACTCGCACCATTGTACAGTAGTGTGTTGTCTGTAAGTAAGTAGAAAGTAAAATGACGTCACATAAGGGACACTTAACGTTTAAATTTGTACTTTCGTGATGTCAGTAAAACTGCGCATGCCATGAATCACGAGAAGCATTACGCATTCTGTCGGCCACAACACAGCATGATTATGAACTTCAAAATCAAGAAATAAATATTTGTTACTCCTAATTTTGGTTTTATTTACTCTTGAAACAGAACACTTTCGGAGACCCTGCTGAAGTACATCAAATCGACGTTTTTTACGTCCCGGTTTTATTGTATTAAAACAGACTATTAGTACTTACGTAATTGACAAACTAAGGACTTACTTTTTGTTAAATCCAATATTACTTGGTAAGATTTCTTTAGGCTTATATCTGTTGTGGAGACGTTTCGGGATCAATAATATATTTTACCGGGGAAACTGAGTTTTAACAATTCATTCTCCATTAACTGTAGAAGAGTTGAACTTTAACTCTTTTATTGTTCTGAAAACAAAAAAATGTTGAAAACTTGTACTCAAAACAATACAACTTTTATTATGTGAAAAATTCGTCTGGTGTTTAAAATGGATACGATATAAGTTCAAGTTAAAGAGAACTCAATCATTGTGAGCTGTAAGAACAGAACACAAATGTTTTGATTGTTGCACAACTTTTTTTGTTGAATTTCATACAGTCAGCATACACCCGTAAAAATGTAGCTTTACATTTACAACACAACAAGTTATTTCGATGAACACAAATTTGAACTGAAAACCACATGTTTGTGTGTTCTTATCGACACAACAGTCAACCGTAGTATACTTAACACAAGTCTGTGTTTAAGGAATACAATTTGTGTTGTTTTGAAATAACACAATATTTTTGTGTTACTTCTATACACGTATTTTTTACAGTGTATACAATGCTCGTCCTCTACATGATATTACCAGTATTTAGTGTGAAAGGTTTTCTCTTATTTGAGAATATGGGATAATATGTACATTCGAATGCCTTGGAGATTATGCGAACATACACACACACACACACACATCCATATAATATATATATAACAGTAATTAGATGCTGCTCATATTCGTTACCGATGATATACCTTAACTTGAAAATTGCAAAAACCCATTTTATATGTATTGTTTTATGCTTATATGCATTGTTATGATCTATAGAACTGCTTTTGTGTTATCACCAGTCGCACACGTGTTTAGTATACATTCGTGGTAAACACAAATTGAAAATTGGACTGCTATCTTATAGTTCTGAAAAAGTATAATCCATGATCATTCCTATATCCTACTACAATAAAATATTATTCACGAGTTATGCTATCTACGAAACAGTTTTGGATCGTTCAATCATGCGAACTGTGAATTTTGTTTGAAAGAAAAATGCAATATTTGGAGAAACTCCTAGATCTTGGTGTTTTCCTGCCTTTTATTGCAGAACTAGACAAGCTGAGAATTTATGCCTCCCGTTTGCCAAGATGTGAATTCTTCAGGATGCTCACGTGAACACAAGTGGTTGTGGTAAGCTTGCGATACCTAGTGCACCCACGCCTCACGTGTAGCAGGCCTTTAACAACAAAATCCTACTTGCTACTTCTGCCATAGTCAACAAAAATTAATGGGTCTTTTCTGTTTCCTTGACGTTGATGGCGTGACCCTGAACTGCTGTAGAACGTCATAGTTAGTATCCAAATGCAAGATATTTGAAACACGGTAGTCAAAGGAAAACACGCACGAAGAGGAAATTCTCTTTGTCTTCTACAGGAAGTTTTCACCACTTAGGATAATCATTAGTGAACCTAACACTTTTTATTATAGCTTACAGTTTCTAATAGACATTTTTGTCATAGTACGTGCAGTTTATCTTGGTCACTGGTATTTTAGTTATTCGAACTATGTGTTACAGTTAAGTTTCATGGTACGTGGATACACTTTAAATAAGTATCATAAACAAACTAAAAGAAGGCCAATGAGAACAGAAATTGTGCCCTGATAATATAGTGTTCACCTCTAAGGCAATGATTGTGACGAAGAAAGTATTAAGTACTTTCGAGTCCATTTTAAAATCGATTACGACTTGTATCAAATTGAATTTCCTGAGTTATGGAACAGTTTCAAAATGCCAATACACTGCTCTCCTAACGTTACTCCTGTTATTACCAAACGCTAATCGATTAGTTTTGGGGTGAAACTCCGTGAAATAAAACAACTACCATATGTCATCTTCAGCGAATTGAATAAAAATAAATAAATGATAAAAAGGTATCTACTAATTACAACTTCATAAATATACAATAGATATAAAAATATTCATAATGAATAATTCATAAATTTATGCACAAGAGGTGAAAGCCATCACTAGTTAGGAAAGTCTTATATATATTTATATATACACAAGATTTAAAACATACATTTAAGAAATCCTAAACATTTACAGAAGATGTGAAAACGTCTTCCAATTTGAAGCACGTAATGATGTATGTATCTACAAAACTCAAAACCATCCATCAGTTTGAGATTTACAAAATTAATATACAGAGATGAAAGTCTTCCGGATATATCCG
>NW_013665624.1:846945-853039 GCF_000517525.1 Limulus polyphemus
GAGGCACATTTTTAGTATATTACAACTGTAAAAAATGTGTTCAGCAACAAACAAATTTTGTCATTCTAAAACTGTCATTTTATGTAACAATTTTCTGATTAAAAGATTAAAAGTCAGATTTTTAAGTCTTGTACTAATATATTATGTTCTCTTTCACACTGATCTAAGTCTTTTACTAATAGATTATGTTCTTTTTCACACTGATATATACTTCATTACACATCTTTGACTTTGTTCACAAGAATAATTTCAGTTTACACAATATTCATGATATCAGAGTCGTGTTATGTACATTGGCATGAAAACTACAACGTTAGTGTTATTTTAATTTATTTTACTAAAATGAATGACCTTGTGTGATTTCAACTATTAAATCAAAAACTCAAAATAATTGTTATATTTGTTACTACGAGAACATTTTTGCGTAGCATGAAAATACTTAAAAATCTAATAAGTACACTGTTTCAAAGAAACCTACAACATTTATGTGTAAATTATTTAAAATATGTTTCTGATGAAGAAGAGACAGAGACTCTCTTGAAAAATGTTTAAGACTTCAGGGCTCATTTATCTTGTTCATTCGTTTATTCTCTTATAGCTTTCATTTTATGAGGTTTTGTATAACTCAAGGGGTAAATATCTAATTTTTATAATGTATTTTTGTGTAAATGCTTATAATTATTGTTCGGAGTATTCATATACAATTGTACCCTGAGAGTATTGTTGGATGCATTATTAGGATCCCAACTAAACTTGTGTATGACAGTACGTACAACTGGGGAGTCTCTGCTTTAAACACGTTAGTCTTGAAAAAACAAAAACAAAAAAAAACACGTCAGCTGTTATTGTAAGATTAAGTAAATGTGTTTTCACCATCTGGAGATGAATGAAACGGTTTCTCTATATAAAACCAACATGGCTGTGGTTGTTAGGCGCTACATGCTGTGATTGTTAGGCGCTTACGGAAACTGGAGTTGTTCGACCAAAGCGAAAGCTAGTTCACTTACGTGTAGTGTTAAAGTAGGGTCTTGTACGTTAGAACAAACTGCTTGTTTGCAAATGAGAGATACAAACCCACGAAAATGTTGATCCTAATTATTGCACTGTACCATTTCTAGAATTATATAGTACAAGGTAGGTAATACGTCAGTAGCACATCCACCCAACAACGTATTTTTTGTACGTGGATAAAGCAAAAATGAATGAAACGTTTTCGATTTTTACTGTGAACAACCAGAAATTACTCGTAAGATTACGCTGTTATTAAAATGTTTGTTAACGAAATTTGTAGAACCTACAAACGGTTAAGCTCTTAATCATTAAATACAGTATAATATTTAAAACACTGTCTTTAAATGAAACTTAATGGTTCCCATTTACAGGTTTAATGATTTGAAGATACCATGCTTTAATTTGCAACAGCATCGCTTATATGGCTGTATATCACTTTTCTCTACATATGTGGTAAAATGCACTGCATTATGACGTTCGGAGTTATAGACAGTGTGTAAAATTATCGTTAAAATTACTGCAATGCTACAAAAAAAAATGTGTAAAGAAAAAAAAATGATTGAAAAAATATCGACATACAGTCGGGGAAATAACGTTAAAGCTCAAACTTATTCCAAATTACGGAACTGTCCTTAATTCGTCAAACGTAACTATCAAGATTTTATGTGACTTTATGAAACGCAAAGTTCTGCCCTATCATCTCAATGGACATTCGAAGCCTTGCTGTACTATTGATGCATTGTATTTTGTTGTTGTTGTAACTCATAGTTACTTCATGATTGGGGCATTTCTGATAGTATTTTCAAATTGTGTTTTATATTAACCAGAACTGAAAGAATACAAGAATGCTACAAAGTTTGTGAGACTTATCGAAAACTTTTCTCTCATTTCACATTAAGAGTTTGAAATATACTTAGTAAATACTCAGTGGAAACTTGTTACAGACCACCAAATGATGCTGATAAAATTACTGAGAAACTTTACAAAGAGATTAAAATGTCAGCTGTTAATGAAGTCATAATTATGGGTGATTTTAATTTCAAGGATACAGATATGGAAATTCTAGAGTCAAACCATGAGGGAGAAAGGTTTTTTGAAAACTGGATGGCTTTCTTCACCAGTTAGTCAAGGAGCCTACTAGAAACAATGCTATCTTAGATCTATTATTAACTTCGAATACAGAAATGATTGAGAGGGTGGAAACTGGGGAACACCTGGGTGCAATTGATCATTGCTCTATTAGGTTTGATGTTTTGCTACATATTGAGATAAGAAATAATGATACTTTGTTTACAAATTTCAAAAAAGCAAATTTTGAGGGGATGCAACAAGAATTATCTGTTGTGAATTGGTCAGCTGAATTATTTGGAGACACTGATCAGATGTGGAAAATTTTTTTAAATAATTTTTAGATATTGAAGGTAAACATATTCCTTATAGAAAGAAAAGGGTAGCTGCAAGTAAAAAACTAGGTTGGCTGACAAAGAGTTTTAAGAAATGAAATTAAAGAAAAGTATCATAAATTTAAGAAATGTATATTGACTGGTATGACAAGAGATTATAGAAGATCAAGAAAGTTGGTGAAACAGGAAATTTGGACATCAAAAAGGATGTATGAGAATAGGTTGGCTGAAAATGAAACAATAACAGTAAGGATTGCTTTAAATACATTAAGAGTAAACAAAATGTTAGGATGGGGATAGGACCCTTGAGGGATGAAAAGGAAGACCAGTATTTGATGATTATGAGATGGCTGAGTTATTAAATTTTGCTTTTTCTTCAGTTTTTACTGATGAAGATTTAAGCAGTATTCCATATCTTTAACAGTTCATAAATAGAAACAAATCAAACAAAATGGCTGCATTAATTCTGAGTTGAGTAAGAAAAAATTGGGAAGTTCAAAATAACGATAAGGCTCCTGGCCAGATAATATTTCCCCAACAGTTCTGAAGGAGGTTAAAGATTGGATATGTGGGCTACTTGCAACTATTTTTTGTCAGCCCTTGAATAGTGGGCACATATCAGAGGATTGGAAGTTAGCTAATGTAACTCTTCTTTTCAAGGGAGGTGAAAAAATTGTCCCAGTAATTATAGACCTATTAGTCTTACATAAGTTGTGAGAAAAGTTTTTGAAAGTTTGTAAAAGATTCTTTGCAAAGTCATTTAATAAAGTTTAGAATTTTATTGGATAGTCAACAAGGGAAAAGTTTGGCTTACAAATCTTTTGACATTTTTTGAAAAGGTTACTGCTGATGTAGATGAGGGTAAGCATGTAGATTTGGTGTATCTGGATTTTCAGAAAACATTTTACAAGGTGTCACATGAAAAGCTAGTAAAAAATGGTTATCTCTATGGTGTGGAGGACAAGTTAGAAGATTGGCTAGTAGAGTGGCTGGATGGAAGAAAGCAGAGGTTTGTTACAAATGGAGTTCAGTCAAACTAGATTAATGTCACAAGTGTGGTACCTCAGGGCTCTGTCTTAATACCTTTGCTCTTTTTTGATTTACTTCAATGACATAGGTGAAGGAATAGTCAATAAAATACTTAAGTTTGCTGATTATATTAAAGTCTAGCTGTAAAAAGGATGCTGCTGATTTACAAAAGGATTTAGATCATTGTGAGTTGGGGAAATAAATGGCATATGGGTTTTAATTATAATCAGTGCATTATTTAGTAATGCAAAATTTATTAATGCATATGGGTTATCATAATTTGAACTATAAGTATAATTTGGATGGGAATAACTTTAACAGGGTTATGAAGGAAAGGGATCTTTAAGGTGTAATAGTTGGTCAGTCTCTGAAGTCACCCAAGAAGTGTGCTGTTGCTAGTGGTAGGGCAAATACGATTTTAGGTTGTATCTACAGAAATATTTAATACAAGTTCAAAGAGAATATAATTTCATTGTACAGGTTACTCGTTAGGTCACATTTGGAATATTGTGTTCAGTCTTGGGCTCCTTACCTTAAGAAAGACATTGACTTGTTGGAAAGAGTTCAGAGAAGGGCTACTAGAATGATGCCTGGGATGGAGGTTTGTCATACAAGGAGAGGGTGAAATCTCTCAAATTGTTTTCTCTTGAAATAAGAAGAGTTAGGAGGGATCTGATTGAAGTGTTTAAGATTGTAAATGGAAATGATAGTGTTGATGCATCATCTTTTTTCATATTTAACAGTGAGAATAGTAGAACTAGGGGACACAGATATAGATTTTGGTAAGGTTGGTCTTTGGAATGGGTTGCCTTTGGATGTTTTGGAGGCAGTATATTTAAGTGAGTTTAAGAGAAAGCTTGATAACTATATGAAAGATAAGGGCTGGCTTCAAGATTTTAAAAAAAAATATTTTAACTTAGTTTAGAGGCTGGAACAGCTGACATGGAGCAATAGGTCCAAAAACATTGTTATGTTATTATTTTTTTAGAATATCTCAATGTAGAAGTGTGTGTGAAAAATAAAATTTCAAATAAATATGTTTGTGGTATCTTATTTACCCAAACCCTGACCTTAACGTGGTATGGAAGTAGGTAATTAACCACATTAGTGATCACACTTCAGTGTGTCTAGACTCACTCTGGTTATTCTAAAGGCACAATCCAACACATTTTAATATTTGTTAACTATACTTTTTTTTTGAATTTGCTGGAGACATATCAGAGGTACTTGGATGAAATTCAGGAAATTAATTTGTCAAGCAGATCAAGACTTTTGTGTGTAGACATTACAGTTATTAGTTTGTTTTAGAGCAAAGCCACATTGGGCTATCTGTTCTGTCCATTCCAGAAAATCGAACCCCAGATTTTAACATTGTAAGTCCATAAACTTACCATTGTCACACCGGGAGACAGACATTACAAAACATATGGTAAAGTTCAGAAGCTGTGCTTATTGGTAGCTTTATACCACTTGGTAGAATTGTTTATTTTTAATGTACAAACTTAGCTACTAAAGCATCTAAACAGGATTATGCTTTGTCATAGCCGATGATAATATTTAACATAAAAACAATTTGTTACCAAAAGATTCATTATGCATATAAATAAAAATCAGTAATATTTTCTTCATTACCAATTAGCTTTGAAACAAAAACATTTTGATTAAGTTTTCTTACCTTTCTTCTTATTTATCTTATTAATTCGCGTGAGTTTTATAATCATATTTAAAATGTAACGTATGTTTGAACTGTGTACAGAAACATGTTTTGTATATTGGTAACAAAGAAGAACAAAATAAATAAATAAAAAAGTATGCTCTGTTACTGCTTCACAGTCACAATGTTACATAGAAATGTTTTCGAAATACATAAGTGACTACAGTGCATTTAAGACGTTCTGTATACTAGCATAGGGACGAGATGTATTGGGCGAAAGTTCTGGAAATTACAATGCATGTAAAATGAGGAAATTGTCGTTGTGACATCGCTGTGATTCCTTCGTTTCCTTACCCCGCAGTTAGTTAGGCCTTGGTTCATAGATAACCGTTTGCTGTGATTTCCTGAAGGGTTTTTCTGCACGACATACCCACATAAACTAAGACATTCTATCAATGCTCATTCCAGTGTGGGTACTTTTAAACATTTTGTTGTTTTAAGTAGGACGATCTACTGTCCTAATGATATTTGTGTTAAGTACGTGAAAGCAGAAACATTTTTCTAAAAGACTGATGTTTCCTCTACAGTGTTTCCACTCCCATGAAGTCAACTTCTATTATTATTTGGCATTGACCAGAGTATGATCGTAAAGTCATCAGGACTTATTAGATGCATACTCGTAATATTTAACCTGAATAAATAATTTTCAATTCAGCAACCAAAGTGTTCGTGTAGACTATTCAACGATAGCAAGTTACATCCAAATATGTTAATTTTCTTCTTAACTTTCTCTGTTAGTATTCCTTTCGACACAAAAATTATTTGTTAAATTGTAAGGCCACCAGATGTGTCATACTCAAAAAATCTTGAAAAGTCTTAAACAGATAAATGGAACGACTTTGAAACAATCTAGAAATTGCGTTCCATAGCGGCAATAAAATCTTAATGTTTGTTTTGTTTTTTTAATTTCGCGCAAAGCTACACGAGGGCTATCTGC
>NW_013665624.1:854039-880367 GCF_000517525.1 Limulus polyphemus
CCAGAATCTTAATGAATATCAGATACACCAATGTGAGATTGGGAATACTGTAAAACTTGTTCACATCTTTGTTAGAAATTCGATCCTGACGTTGTCTGGTGATAGGCAGACTAGACTACTGACCATAGGGGTCAAAGGTTCGAGACTGCAATATGTCGCTGAACAAGTTCCACTTATTCATCTGTGGGAACATTACAGAAACGACAATATTGCTATTTGGTTAAGAGTAGACATGAAGAAGGCGGGTATTTCTGACTGTTTTTCCCTCTTTCTATACAACCTGAACCTTGATCTCTGGCATGATAATTCAACTCGTGCGTCACACATGGCGCCATTCTGGTTGACAATAATAATATCAACACCAATAACAAATTACGTTAACCAGTTTGGGTTTCTATAATCTATAAAGGGTGCGTAATTTACCCTTTAATTTAACACGATAATTTCAAATGTCTAGAAAAAAGTAGAATAAGTACGTTACGTTGTTAGAAAAATTAGACGAATACCAGTAATTCTAAGAATTTATTGAGCGAAAATAAAGAAAAGTGCATAACAGTATGTACCCACAGTATATCTAATATATCCAATGCCAGTTATGCCTTTTATCCAATATCACGGCTCACCAGGTCTGCTGCGATACGACAGATACAGTTGTGATTCAAAAGCTACTTATCCTGAAATTGCATGAACAACAACCGTTGTAGTATGAAATAGATTACGTTGGTGGAGTATAATTTTTACAATTTTTAGAAGTCATTTACAAATAATTAAAGTAAAGATTAATAGCGGAATATCATATAATTTATATGAACACCAACTATTTATTACTATTTTATTTATTTTTTACTTGAATCATTTTTACTCATCATTGAGAAGAACTGGCGAATCAGTAAGTTAGCCTTATTGATCCTGAAGCGGAGGTCAAGCAACCACTGCATAAAGAGAAGACTACGTTATTACCTAGCCTTTTCATAAGGGTATTTACAATAATAGTAAACTAGTTTTATCATTTCCCTCTTTAAAGTTACTTTCATTAACAGTATTGGTTATTATAACTCATTATTATCATGTTATTACTATTTAAATTATTACACATTGTTAACTTAATTTACGGATTTAGGACCAACATAAATGTGCTAAGCAGCCCAAGCCAAGTATATCACGGTAATTCTTCTTTGGACATTGTCCTAAACAATAAAGAATTTTACCACAGTGCAAACACATAATGATTGTTGAGATATTTAAAATGTCAATTTTTATTTATTAGTTTTTATCACTTCTAATTTATGTTTATTTTACAATAATATTATTTTTATTGTACTATTTTTTTTATTTCATTATAATGATTATTCTGCATTTTAGCTTAATCTGTGAATTTAAGACTAACCTATGACTCCTGGGCTGGCCGAACCTTGTGAGATACCATTTGGTTACGGCCGAAAATACGGTTGACAGCGAGAGAACCCAACTGATGAAACTACTTTATAATAGTTATGAACATTATCTTTAATTAATTGTTCTCGTTACTAAGTATATGTTTATTTCTGAATTAGATTAGCGATTGCAAAACTGTGTCTACTACATTTTATAACAATACGGTCACAAAATCAAAATGTTCCTGTTTTTTTTAAGAATAAAACTAGTTTAATAAATTAGTTTGTTCTTCCAGTGTGGATTATCATAAGCTAAACGTCACTTTATTAATATAGATAACAGAATCTCTTAAATTTGAAACACGTGAAGTTAGTAATAGCTAAAGTGAATGTTACTATTCAATTTTTAATTAAGTTTAATAACGTACTTCAGATATTATTGTACTAGCGTGATGGCAAGACATTCATTCGTTTAATATATATATATATATATATGAATATATTATAAAAATACGTTTTTCAAATGTAATATTTCTTATGAGTTGATACAGATAGAAAGATAGATAAACAAAGGCCAACGAAATAAGGCTTATTGAATTGTACAGACAGACTAACGTACCCAAAATGTTCAGAGGCTTTTATTTTCATTCCCCTTATCCCTAATGATTATTAGTCAAAGTTATTTAAATATTTGGTAGATATAAAAAAGCTCAGGCTTATGAGTGCACGTTCATGTTAACCCTATCATTGGTGGTCTAGCTTTGGTTTGTTTGTTATGAATTTGGCGCTAGCCGTCCCTAATTTAGCAGTGTAAGACTAGAGAGAAAGCAGCTAGTCATCATTACCCACCGCTCCAACTCTTGGGCTACCCTTTTACCAACGAATAGTGGGATTGACCGTCACACCACGGCTGAAAGGGCGAGCATGTTTGGTGTGACGGAGATTCCAACCCGCGACCCGCAGATTACGAGTCGAGCGCCTAAACCGCCGGGTCTAGTTTTAGCCCGTTAGTTTCGTTTAATAATTTGCCCCGTGTTTCATTTGAAGCATTTTGTTAGGATTTTAAGTCCAGCACGCTAAACATTATTGTGATGGGATCTTCCTGTCGCCTTAGGAAATGGAACATTACTAAGCCACAAAAGACAGAAACAGGCCCCATGACAAGAGGCTGACAGACCTGTCCTTTGAATGTCATGAACATTATTTTCCACTCAAAACTCAAGGGTGCTTGTTTTCAGGATCGGTTTATCCTGCTCCATACATCGTGAACTCCACGTTTCAAGAATGACCGTGACATCTTCATACGTCTTGCCATGTAAAACATACCAGTTGCACAAGTCTCGCATGAAAAACAGTGGGGATAGATTGCTTTAGTTTTTCCATCATTTGGACCTTCACTCGTAAAGCCATTTGCTACACTTTGCCATCCCTAAAATGCACTTTTACTTTTTATTGTTCAAACATGGATAATCACTAGAAAATTCTTTGATCATAGAATTTATAAATTTCCCTAAAAGAGGCCAAAGGCCGCCTCGAGGGATAACCTGTCTTAACCATTCGCACCACTATACTGTAGTGTGTTGTCTGCCAGACAGTCACTCGACACTAAAATGACGTCACATAAGGAACACTTAACGTTGCAATTTGTACTGTCGTGTAGTATCAAACCTATTTAATTCAATAAATGCTAGGTCTAGCTGTGAGTGATGGTATTTATATCCGGGATATTTTATGTGAATATATATATATTGTTTGTTTGTTTGAAGTTATGCACAAAGCTACACAATGGGCTATCTGTGCTCTGCCCACCACGGGTATCGAAACCCGGTTTCTAGCGTTGTAAGTCCGCAGACATACCGCTGTGCCACTGGAGGGCATATATATATATATAACTTATGTAATATGGGTATTGAGTATAATATATTTTCTTCGGGTAAAAAGGGACCATCATGTCAAATTGTCCTTTAAAACCAAGGTTATTGTAGGTAGTTCGCTAAGAGGTGCTAGGTAATTTGTATGTTTCTATTCTTCATTGCTATTATTAGTCATAATTGAACTACAAGAGTGTACTTAACGTCTGTTCTGAAACCCTAGTTAAAACCTGTGAGGCCTTCACTTCTAGTTCACGAAACTAGACAGTCTGGCTGTTTGAAGAAGTAACCGTGGTTTCATTGTATACCCTTGTGACCATACGTGATTTATAGAACATTCAAGCTATTAAGCCAGTACGTAGTTAAAGACAGCTGCTACGAAAAATAACGAGACCAAATCGAATCTTCTATTAGGAGTGTAAACAGTAACTCTCATTGGAAAAGTCTACTAATATATCCTTAGGTGTTTTTGCGTACGAGGTTCGAAAATGTTTGGTTAGAAATACGATGAGGCTGCCTATAAATAAGAGTGTAATGCACATTAGAGAGGAGTTATTGTTTAGAAGAAATGGTAAAATGTAGAAAATATAAACAACATAAAAAAATTGCTTTTGGAAGTGAAATGATTATCAACTTTTAAATTCGGTGAATGTTTGATTTATCGTAGCTATGGTGTTTCGTATTTCAGTGATAAAACTCAAACAATAACTCAAGGTGTTATTCTTTTACCTTCTTTTACTTGGAGGTAGAAGTTTTTGTTGTTTTGTACTTAAATTTTATACTTAGTGGTAACCCCAATAATCAAATCTTGTACATAGTAATTGCTTATTATATTAATAATCTAATCACAATATTTTCTTTTGAAAGTATGTGTATTATTTTCGCATAGATCTTTTAATCGTATAATGTAAATTGATAAGTTACCTGTTCAGTTGATATTGTCTACTGAGGACTGGAAAAGGGAGACTGTTATATTTAAACTCATGTCAAGTTAACTCACTAGATGCTCAAACCAACACAACTATATATTTTCTATTGAAATTTTAGTGGCATATGGAATCACGTGCGGGACGAAGAGGAACGATTGTTCCTTAACGCCCCAGTTGGGAACAGTCCACAATTCTCCTTATTGTTCTCTCTCTTCCTTCAAACTAAATTACTGTCAGGTTTAAATAAATAGAGGCATGTGTTTGTAAAAACTGTATGGACACTTTTTTCTTCTTATGATGGGGTACAGATGCGAATACGGGCACGATGAAAACTTATTGTATATTGTTATCTGCTCTTATTTTATCACAACTTAATTACACTTAATTCATTTTTAGTCGAATTCCAGTTCTGAACCACTCCATATGAAAGGCAATTTAAAAGAACTCTGGGATACAAGGTGGTCTAAAATTATTACAGAGTATAAATATATGTTTAAATCATTACCACTTTAACCATTTTGTGAATACAAAATTCTAACTTTTTATGAATGTCCGGTTGAATTACATAAACTTCATGATAGTGGCCTGTTGAGGAAATGTAAACAAACGTAAACCCATTGTCAAGATTATAGTTTTCGACCAATCACACATACACACATTAAAACATATAAAAGACGACGTCAAGCCACCAGCAATGGAACTTGTCATAATACATTTTAAAAAAGCGGTAGAAATTACATAAGTCTTTACGAAGATATTAGATAGTAACTCGTTAATTCTTAATCCACACTTTAAAAAATGTCATTGAATGACACAAGCCATCCATATATAACAAATATAACATAACGAGTGAAGTAAATCCTAAAAACATGTCATTGAATGACACAAGCCATCCATATAACAAATATGACATAACGAGTGAAGTAAATCCTAAAAACATGTCATTGAATGACACAAGCCATCCATATAACAAATATGACATAACGAGTGAAGTAAATCCTAAAAACATGTCATTGAATGACATAAACCATCCATATAACAAATATGACATAACGAGTGAAGTAAATCCTAAAAACATGTCATTGAATGACACAAACCATCCATGTAACAAATATGACATAACGAGTGAAGTAAATCATAAAAACTAAGAATATAGCTCAATCAAAACGGTAAAAGTCAGTAAAAAATAACGCTCTGAAATAATCTAATAATCCAAAAGTTACATAAATAATACATTATTAATTTTCACAAGTCGGTAGAAGTTAATTCATGTGCGTGATTACACCATTGTTACTCCGAAACTACAGAGTGTACCAAAGCTTATGTAATTTTGCGAAATTTGAGTTTCGTTGGAGAAAAATCCTCGCATAATTTCCTTGTAAGTACAAATCAAGTCAAATTTATATTGGATATAAAATATCTTGATAGAAAAATGCTAGTAACATTATAAAGCTATACATGTCAAAAATACTTGTTTAACTGTATTAAACTATGTTTCTCAAGCTGGAAAACAGAATGTATTGTTATGTCACGCATACTTTAAGTTTTCGATCCTCATATTTAAATTATCCATGATTCTATTGACAATGTTAATAACGTTGTGCATCTTATGAAATCATGTATACTGGCATTTACCATTTAACCCTAACAGGCAAAACTACTAAATACTTGACTGGTGGCAAATATGTTCCTTGTTTAATACTTAACAGACGCTTTGGAATACTTTGTATGATTTCCACCCGGAAATTGAAGCGACTTAAGAAATGACAGCACTTTTGTCGTGAAAGGTGGGATTATAAAGGTTTATGTTACGTATTTTGTTCAGTAATGTTTCATTTTAAAAACAAATAAAATAAAATGCTTGACTTGAAATATTTATTGAACACTTTAAAAGTAAGCATATCAAATTTTCATTAAAAAAATCTGTATGATTTTAAGAATCTGCTTGTTTTACAGAATAGAATAAATAACAAAACTAGTTTTGTTACATTTCTATTCTCTATTTACAAATCATTTGAATGTTATGGTTTGTTTTGAACTTCGCGCAAAGCTATCTGCGCTAGCCGTCCCTAATTTAGCAGTGTAAGACCAGAGGGAAGGCAGCTAGTCATCACCTCTCACTGCCAACTGTTGGGCTACTCTTTTACCAACGAATAGTGGGATTGACCGTCACATTATAACACCCCCAAGGCTGAAAAGGTGAGCATGTTTTGGTGGGACAGGGATTCGAATCCGCGACCCTCAGATTGCGAGTCGAGCGACCCTAACCACCTGGCCATGCCATGTTATGTGAACGATTTTAATGAATTATTGTCACCGGATATATTTTCCTAGTTTTTGTAGGTAACATCTGATTCTTTCGAGACTTTCTGCCTTCCTCGCGTTTGTTTTCAAGTTTTTCTTCGTGATACTTGTTTTGCTTGCGTTAGTTGGTTGTTGTGCCCAGATCTTTTATCATTTTAGCTAAGTTTTAGTTCTTTATTTCTCTCATATATTTACCTAAAATGTTTACCTTGGAAGTAGTTCCTACTAATTTAACCTTAAACTATTATACATTTATTGCTTGATTTCATATCCTTCGTTTTATATAGTTAAGCGACGTTTAATACACATTTACTACCTCTATAGAATTTCACATCAGTAAAGATTCTCCATTTAAATCAATTAGCACCATGATTGCAATCATACGAGATTCCGTAAGTCCTTGTAATTTCTTTGTTTGCAGGCGGAATTTTTCTTTTTTTTTCAGTAATCACTGTAATATTGACGACGAAATGTCATAAAAAGTGCTTGAGAAAGTAAACGTTGTGGTATGTTCAATATATCAAATATATTATAGAGTTTTAATTAAGCGGCAGAGAAGTAAAATAATAAAAAAAAATATATGAAAACACCCATTAATAAACTAAGTCTCATATTTTTCAAATAATAAGATGTAGTCATTGGTGTAGAAATAATTTAGTAAGACAGCACAAAGCATTGTATAATTGGTGGTTGTCATTAACTATTTGTGCTGCACTTTTAAGCACGCTCTAAGCTTTTTACCAACATCGATGAAAATATAAGAACGTCTATAATTACTAATTTAATTAATTTAATCAGACTTGCAGATTATTTTATCATATATGATGCCTTTTGTAACCTCATTTGTCTGCATTTACAATTCTCTCATTTCTTTTTCTTTATTTTGCTTCATAAAATTTAACCAAAAATACATCACTCGTCCTACCCTATTTGTAAATGATAAAAAATTTAATCAGAAATACGTCACTCGTCCTACCCTATTTATAAATGATATAAAAATTAATCAAAAATACATCACTCGCCCTACCCTATTTATAAATGATATAAAAAATTTAATCAAAAATACATAACTCGTCCTACCTATTTATAAATGATATAAAAATTAATCAAAAATACATCACTCGTCCTACCCTATTTGTAAATGATATAAAAAATTAATAAAAAATACTAGCCATACCCTATTTATAAATTATATGAAAATTAATCAAAATACATTACTCGTCCTACCCTATTTATAAATGATACAAAGCAGATTTTTATTTATACAGTTACACTTTTAAGTTTATTGAAATATTCTTTGGATAACTGATCTTCGTGAAAATTAACATTATTTGATGAACAGAAATTTTTGTGAAATGATTTTTGAGTTTTTTTCTTAATTTTTATTTGTGATTATTTCATTGCACATCTTTAGACGTAAACTTGGCCAATTCATAATGTATTTTGTCCAGAGGCGTGAATTATATTCCAGCGTATGTTTTGGAGGGTTTTCACTGAAGAGGATGGAAATCAGCAGGGCGCTTATTTGGGGACCGATCCAGTGTATGTTTACTCAATATCAGAGCATTTTGTTTGTCCTATAGGCAGAATTGTTAGTTCAGTTTTAATTATTTCCAATGTGAGGTGAGATGATGGAATTTGTACTATGCCTATTCAAACGGTAAATAGAGTGCAAATAGCCTATTGCACTAAGAAAACATCTATATTCAAGGGCATATGCTTCTCTTTTGTTAAAGAACAGCTTCAACAGACACTTTCCGCTGATAGTCTCTGGTAATAATTCAATCTGTACTATGTAAAAGTAGTAACGTGTAATTTTTGAGTGTGTGTATGTTTATTTTCAGAAATGAAATGTCTTGGAAGAGTCTGGTACAATTGAAAAAATGACAACGCTTAAATATTACTTGTAGAAAATATAAGATAATAAGTTATCTTACCTTGCACATATTCCACATTTGCTTAGTTTGTTTTGGCAAGAAATACATATAAGTACATACTCGTGGAAAAATAACGTGCAGATAGTAGTTTCAGACCATGTTTATCGCCACATATTGAAGTATAAGGTGTTATAATACTAGTCGTATGTTATGAGCATCCACTCAGCAATTCACCCAATTATGGGAAATGTGAGGATAAAATATCTTTATTTAGGGGATAAAAAATTTTGGTCCTAAATTAAAATAAACTTTGTTGAAATGATTTAGAAAAACATCGACTTGCAAGTTAAAATCCGAATGTTTTGAGGTGTTTTGTTTCCCGGTGGGACAGCGGTAAGTCTAGGGACTTGCAAAGCTACACTCCGGGGTTCGATTCCTAGCTGTGAATATAGCATATAGCCCAATGTAGGCTCTTGTGTTCTGGCAGGATGGACGTTCTGTTTAGTTTATCCATTTTGGTGGTGTTGATAAGTGGTTTGCTCTTTAAATCACCAGATATAGGTGCGATAAAGTTTTTGTAAAATATACAGTAAAGTTAAAATGGAAATAACTTGAATTAGTTGTGTTTCTCATTTTCAAAAACATGAAAAAAACATTATCTCTTTATATATAGGTAGGCGTGGTCCATAAGTTAACGTATGAGGCTGCATATCAGTAGATCCTAAGTTCGAGCCACGATATGCCGCTGAACACGCCCCGTACTTTCAGGCCAGAAGGAGTTAGAACCATGACAGCTAAACATTATGTTCTACAATCATATTACAACATGCACATGTATGAACATTGACTTATGAAGTATGGTGGAGATGATTACTTATCATACTTCTGTAAAATGTGTCAATTGCCCAAATCTTGGGCTGACAGCAGAACACCTTGTAATTGTTTTTTCACGAAATCATACTAGTCTTCAGTAGTGATTTCACAAAATATTGAACCTTTTTTGTCAAATCGAAAGCACGAATTGACCTGAAAAGAAAATCAAGTAATGTTTTTGTTCTGGAACATTTTTCTTTACTATTACCCAACTATTACCTTAGAAAATAGTTACACACCAACCACCTGATTGGCTGTGTTTCAAAATTTTCTTTTCACCTTAGATATAAGACGTTTGTCTTATTTTTGTGTTTGTGTTCCTCACCTGCTTTTGCTTTCTTTATCTGTCATACAGTTTTCTTTTTAAAGAAATAAACATGCTTTACAAACGTGATCGCCAATAGTTTGTCAATGTTTACTGTAAGGATGAAGTCAAATAGGACAAAAATTTCTCTCCAAGCTGGAATCAGCAGGTAGCTTGCTCAGGATGTCTACAAAGTTATAGTTTTGTGTTAGACGTGCCTTTGTTATATTTTTGTTGTTTGTTTATAGTTAAGAACAAGGCTACACAATGGCTATCTGTGCTCTGCCAACCACGAGTATCGAAACCCGGTTTCTAGCGTTGTAAGTCCACAGACATGCCGCTGTGCCCCTGGGGCTCTATTTTTGTTTAAGATGTATAAACATGTATGACTAACAACGGTTTGTAATTCGTGTTGCCAAAATAAGTTCGTAGATGTTTTTATTTTATGACCCGATTACTATTTTATTTTCTTGATGCGTATAATCTTGGAATTCTACATAAACACATTATCAAAATTATTTCACAGAAGTACTCCTGCATTTTCTAGAAAATTTGAAACTCAACGTTTTGAAGCTTTTATAAACGCATTCTTACTAAATGTCTGTCTTATTACAACCTGTATTATGGGAAACTTGGAAGGAAGAATCACGAATAAAATTTCTTGTTTTAAAAAATAATTAACCATTTTTTGCTCTTTGTTTTAAACCCAAGAGCCTGATAAGCGCACGTGTACCTTCAATATTCAGGAGCTTTCTTTATACATTATTAAAAAAAAGGTGTGTGATTCTTCTTGATGACGTAAGAGGGCCACGGTTTGTACTTCGAATAGTTGAAATATTGCAGTATTTGCAGTTTTATAGCTTTTCTGAGGTAGGACATAATTCTAGGTTTACATTTCAGAAATGTTTAACAACTACCCCACATCAACGTCTAAGTCTCTAAGTTTATGACTTTTCGTGTACTTGTTACGTTATCACAAATGACCCAGTGAGATAGTGGTGGTCATTTCTAATCCTTTCACTTTTGGGGTTCGGCTGCTTTTCACAATAGTGGGTAAGCAGGTATACAACCTTAACGAACTAATTGGTCTCGTGCTGATCATATAGTGGTAGGTTTTCATCTTTTCGCAGAATAACACTAACACTAAAATTGCAATAAGCCATAAGATGTACATAAAAGATATATGAGAGTGAGATATTTACCAACGATGTGATAAAATCAATATAATGTTTAGAACTTCCTGTAAGTTGTCTTTTCTTATTTGTCTTTATAGTTTGCGCCAAATCTCCCAAAGACTGAGTGTCTAGTGTATTGCGTTGTATGTGTTAGGCTGTTAGTGTTCCCATAAGGTAGAGCTTACAAAGAAGTGACATCTGGTGGATCATTTATAACTATTCTACATAGGATAGAGACTACATAACAGTGTTAAATTTACAGAAGTGAGCTATTAATTGTATAATTAATTAATCAGCACGTATAAGAAAACTAAATTCACATGTGATAGAAAAACACACGAGCTCGCATTAAGTTACAAAACCCAAATCATGATCATCTAAGAAATGCAGCTTCAAGAAATATTAAACCTAACTACATATGCTTTGCGTTAATTTCTGTATCAATAGTTTCAAGAACCAGAAAATAATCATTTCAATATGTCACAAAAAAAAACGCCGATAAAGTATAGAGCTCAAACTTTCTAAAGCTACCGAAATATGGGCTAAAGTCGGGTAGAATTCCAAGAAAGTATTTAATCAAATTTAAGGTCTGGGGCTGGGTGCGCTATAAGATTGATGGTAAAATTACATTACTTAGTGAGACATGAGTAGGTGGATGTTCTTGACTAGGTGCCTATCCTTTAATCTATTGGATCAAAATTAGGGACTGTTATAGGCAAATAGACTTTTTGTAGCTTTGCGTGAAAATTTTGAAACAAATAAGTTATTGAATAATAAAAACATTTATAACATTCCCTATTGAAGAACAACCAGAAACATAATTTTTGTTCTTTTTTAATTACATTCATTATTTATTTTCAATAAACACTTTCTAGTACTAAGACAACACTAGTACGTCAGAGTTAAAGTTACATGAACCATGTGCCATGTACTTTAGGTTTGCGAAATATTACCTGTATATAATAATATATATATGTGTGTGTGCGTGCGTATTCTGGTTCTTTCGGTTTTCTAGGGTTACATTTGATTTTTAGAAACCCGTTTCTAATTTTTTCAAAATATTAGCATTTGAAAAATAGTCATTTATTTATTGTTCAGGGGTATATTTACTGTTAATTGGCAGATAATGCAGCATACACGCCAGCAGGCTACCCTTATTTAAGATCTGCCATAATAGTGTGAATTTCACATTTCTAAAGCTGATATCAACTTATATTGTCTCTGTGATAAAAACGAATGTAAATGTTAAATGTATTTCGTGGATTTCCCACATATACTATCTCAGCAACCATCACCCCCACTCCCACCAAATTTCCATATCTTTAGTTAATTGTCATATCGTTTCAACCAGTTCCACAAGCGTTCGAGAGGTCGTACGAAGAAAACATAGCTTTTAAATGTGAATTTAATGATTTTATAGATGCATTCTCGATTTCAGAGCCATCATATGAAACAAAAAGTGCTTGTGTATGTAATGTCAGGTTACATATAATGATAGGTTCTACAAATTTCTTAATCACATTTAGATTTTGAATAATTAAATGCTGAAACCCTTATCAAGTCCCTTTGTTATACTATATTTGATTCGCCTTCTCATTTTTACTAGCATTGGAGTGTTCTATTCTCTAAAGCAATAGAGGTATTGTTAGTTCGCAGATAAAGCATACCAACGTGAAATATTTATAAAATTCACATTGTGACCCTATTTGAAATAAACATACTTGTTTGGAAGGAATCTTGTCTACTGGTTTACGTATTTACAGTTCTGTTCCTGAGATACTGATTGTTTAAGAAACAATCACATACTAAACTTTGTACTCTGTAAACACATTATGTTTTGCGAGTATTTGTTAACCTTAAGAAAATAGGTCACTAGTAATCATGATTAGCTAAGAAAGATAAAAATGTATGAAACTGAATAATTACACCGTCTCTGCGTGAATCGCATCAATAGGATGCACGTTTTAATCTTGCTTATAAAGAGATTATCATAGGGTATTACTAACCATGGGTTATTTCCCAACGATTTTCAAAATAAAAAAAAATGCCCTTGTTTCTAACAACTGTTAAAGCTTTTCTTCTTTAAACATGCTATACAGGCATGAACAAAACAGTTATTTTGTATAGTGTAAAGGATATACACAAGGTGTATTTAACGCTGTAGAACGTGCTTCCTTTTTATCCAAAATTATGGCGCATGTGCGATAAATCTTAGTCTAGAGTAGGTCAGGATGGCATAAAAATGGTATCACACCATCTAGAATGAGAAGAAACTGATAATAAACGTCAGATATGGACAGTCTCTTGTTTTATTTTATGTTTTGTGTATGTCTTACTTACCTCTCACACAGTGACGTTATACATTGTATATTTTTTTTCAATTTCTAAATGTGTGCCTAAGTATTCTTAAAATCTATATTAAAGTTAAAACAAACAAACAGCGTAATTACATTGTCCTGTGAAAGTGAACTGTTGGTTTAACAGGAAGGACTACAGCTTCAGCTAGTAAAACGGACATTGTCAGAACGTGAGGAATAAATCATCATGTTATAAACTCATCGAGTCAAATCATTTATCTTCATTGTAATAATTATTTAAATATTTGTTACTTGTACAGAATTTGCAATCATTTTGCTTTTACAGATTTCAGGAATCTGAGCCCATCACTAGCTAAGCTGTTCCTCGAGTGTTACCAATTAATTATTCATGAATTGATGACGTTTTCTCAGTCACACACACACACACACACACACATATATATATAATATTCAAGGAAATTAGGATATATAATTGGAAATTTTTGAGAGAAGTGGATGATGCTATTTGTAAAAATTGTTATAAATATCTGACTTTTCGTAGATGGCTCTTCTTATTATGAGAGGCCTGGCATGACCAAGTGGTTAGAGCGTTAGACTCGCAATCTGGTCGCGGGTTCGAACCCCCGTCCCACCAAACATGCTCGCCCTTTCAGCCATGGGGGCGTTATAATGTGACAGTCACTCCCACTATTCGTTGGTAAAAGAATAGCCCAAGAGTTGGCGGTGGGTGGTGATGACTAGCTGCCTTCCCTCTAGTCTTACACTGCTAAATTAGGGACGGCTAATGCAGATAGCCCTCGTGTAGTTTTGCGCGAAAATCAAAACAAACATATCCTATTATGAGATTCCAGCAAATATCTAGAAGCTGGAGCTAGGACATAAATTAAATGACCTTTTTCATATTTAAAATTTTGATAAAATCAATCCATAAGAAACCTATTGTTATCATTTATCAGCTTGGAATGGTTTTACTTAATTGATTGAAAATAAAGTAGACTCTTTGAATTAAAACACGAACATTCAAACATTTCAGAAGATTGATTGTCTAAGGATAACAGAAAATCTTTTGAACTTGAAATAAAAGAAAATTCAAACGTTTCATAGATTTAAGTGTCAAAAGTAGAAAATTATTTCGACTGTTCAGTTGCAGATGACATCGAAGAACCGTTTCTGTCAAATATTGTTAGTTGGAAATTTTAAATTTCCTGGAATATGACACGTAACGTCAACATTAAAGAAGACTTCTCTGAATATTGTTCAAAAGTAATTAATATGAAGGCGTGAAATCACTTACGGATTAAGGATTATAACTTTTCCTTTTTCATCAAGTTGCAGTAAACAATTTCCTAGAACGACACAGTTTTCAATTAATGTAATATATCAAAATTTATGAAGGTCTTATATCATCACAATTTGCTGTCTCTAACTCAAAATTACTTGCGTGAATTTAAACATACTTATCAAACACCGTTTAATTAACTTTTATGAAAATTAATAGAGAATAAAGTGGCATGAAATATCCGTTGGATATATTAAAAACAATGGGAATTAAAGTCATCTTCTAACGAGTAGATTTCCCGTTATAATGTGACGATCAATCCCACTATTCGTTGGTAAAAGGGTAGCCCAAGAGTTGGCAGTGAGTGATGATGACTAGCTGCCTTCCCTCTAGTGTTTCATTGCTAAATTAGGGACGGCTAGCGCAGATAGCCCTCGTGTAGCTTTCTATGCGCGAAATTAAAAATAAAACAAACCAATCTGAAGGGGAATCTTAAATCGTCTCCTGCTTTTATATTTAAATCAAAATGGCAGGAAGAAGTAGCCAACTTTCCTCTATAACTCCGTTAATAAAAAAATATGATCAAGAGATATTATCTAATTGTTAAAATACAAGGTCAAACAGAAAATCATTACTCCAAACACAAACAAATCTTGTAACAACTTGTAAGTGTCATGAGTTTTCAACGTTATCAATTGCTGTTGTTAAGCTCAAAGCTACACAAAGGGCTGTCTGTGCTCTGCCCACCACGGGTATCGAAACCCGGTTTCTAGCCGTATAAGTCCACAAAGATACCGCTGTGCCACTTGGGATGTTATGAATTGCTCTTTTGATTTTTATCTTTTTAATGTTCGAGTACAAGTATTCTATACCATAGTCGGTCATATGAAATTTTATTAATGAAACAATGCTTTATTTTCAGATGCTTAAAGAATGTTAAGTATTCTACTAACATCAGTTTATTTAACAATCTAGTTGTAGCTCTCTCTAATTAACTTTTTAAGAGCTTTCTCTTTTATGAATATTAATTCACGGATGTTTTTGATTTAGTATGGCCAAATCCAAAAATTTCGGAAAGAAGAAATTTAGCTGTTAATCCAACTATTTTTACCCATACCTTGCAAAAACAAACAAATAATAAAGACAAAACATAATTGCACCGCAAGAGTGAAATTTATGCTTGACATCTTAGCAATTTTTGTTTCACTTTTACCAGTTTATGAAAGCATAATCCTTTGCGCAGTTCAAAAAAGAGAAACAAAATACTTGTCAACAATAATAGAAATAGAAATTCTACTTAGTATTCGGAAACAGCAAATGTGACTCAGATGTAACACTAAACATTGTAACGAAATAAGTATCAAGTGACTTTCTTAATTCATTATGATGAAGTCGAGCTTTGTAAAAGTTTTTAAGCGTATTTCATTTTGCTGTTTGCTGAAAAACTTTGGATCTGTGTGACAGGCGATGCTCATTCCATCAGCACTGATAAATAAAACATAGCCTGTTAAATTAATCAAACAAGTAGTCTGATGTACAAATTCTTTGTAGTTGACACCAATAAATCATATCTGTGTGTTGCTTTGAAATATCAGTACTATCTAGGTGAAGACAAATGCTGAGTATTTTTGTAGAAGGAAAAACCCACATTAAATTTCAACGCATTTGACCCATTTGTTACGGGTAAGTCAAATAGTATGAATTTTTTATCTCTGAAAATACTTGTTTGTATGTTCTTTAGTGTGTAAGTGTATATGTGTGTGAGTGACGCACACAACTAGCGAATGTAAAGGAGTACGTACCACCATCATTGTCTTCATAAAGTATTGATTTCACATATAGATCTCCAGTTTGAGTTATGTTTGTGTATGTACTAAGCGCTGAAATATTTGTTTTGTATTTATAGCATTACAGTGGATACGTTTCAGTTCACTGCATAACATCGTGTGATTATCCGAATTTATACAGTGTTAAATAATTTTAAAAAATTTACAAATGGTCAGGTGTTTTGAAACACACACATCTGCGCAACTCAGCATCATTTCTGTGGCAAGCTTAAATGGAGGTTTATGTTAAAGAACAATAGACAATATTTTATAGAAATTGGCTTATCTAGGCTTTGGGTGTCATACGTTTGTATTATATATAAATATATATATACATTTCAAAGTTATATAGCATATTTTTTTTAATGTTTATTTTGTAGCAGTATATTCTGTTTTAACTAAGAACTCAGAACATTATGCTCCTCTCCCCTTTTCTATTGATTTTGTTTTTATTCTTAACGATAGGGGAAACATTGGTATAAAATAACCGAGTTTAATTTTCAAGTTTATCCTTGTCAGTTTGAAACAAACCAGAAGAGGTTAAATTTTCAGGCTTATCCTTGTCAGTTTAAACCAAACCAGAGAAATCCAAATATTAAATTAAACTTAGAGTATGGTTAATAGACCCGAAAAGAGTGAACATCTGTTTCGCGAATGGACAAAAGAAACAAAAAGTAAAATCAAAGCAAGTTTTGGCGCCTCCTTGCGATGCTTACGTGACTTGGAGAATTTTGGAATTAAGAGAGGAATGATACGCGTATATATCAATAGAAAGGAATGGTGTGTGTATATAGCCGTAGAGATGAATGGTGTTCATGTATAGCTGTAGAGATGAATGGTGTTCATGTATAGCTGTCGAGAGGAATGGTAATCGTGTATAGCTGTCGAGAGGAATGGTGTCGGTGTATAGCTGTCGAGAGGAATGGTGTCGGTGTATAGCTGTAGAGAGGAATGGTGTTCATGTATAGCTGTAGAGAGTAATGGTGTCCGTGTATATCTGTAGAGAGGAACGGTGTTCGTGTATAGCTGTAGAGAGGAATGGTGTTCATGTATAGCTGTAGAGAAGAATGGTGTCCGTGTATAGCTGTAGAGAGGAATGGTGTCCGTATATAGCTGTAGAGGGGAATGGTGTCCGTGTATAGCTGTAGAGAGGAATGGTGTCCGTGTATAGCTATAGAGAGTAATGGTGTCCGTGTATAAACTGCCTATTCTAATTTCCTACTGTTGTAAGTACATAGCCTGATGTGTACTGATATGAATGCGTGAATCTATTGGTATTATGCCGGTCAGTAGAAGAACTTGTAGACACATCCAACTTCAGACGGTAGGCGTGAGCAAATATACGTCAGTCGCGATTGTAAATATATAGACGATAATTGTTATATCAAACTATCGAGGTTTCATAGACACAGTTTTACAAAATTAATCCACCGGAGCTCGCTCTAGAAGAAAAGCTCGTCCACTCAAAATAGAGCAAAATATCTAAATTTAAATAGAGATAACATTCAGGTTTATAGTTTTAAATAAAACGAACACTTCGAACTTTGAAGTTATAAACACCTTCTATTCCGAAATAGAATTTGCTCATCATTACAGAATTTTGTGGACAGAGCTCATGAATCCTCTTTTATTTTCATAATCGAAGTTTTTCATTGTGCAAATTAAGCACAAGATTCATTCAGATTTGTGGGTATTTCGACTATATTCTTGCTACAGATTATGAATTTAGAAGATTTCCAGAGTGTCACAATCTTGGAGGCAATTGGCGTTGTAAGATTCCGAGCCAGAATAGCTGGGCGCGTGAGGTTTATGGACGTGTCGTTGAAATGAAAGGTATACACAGCAAGAGGTGTCAGGTGAGGCAATTACAGGGGTTCCAGTGAAGACATGCCAACCGGCCAAGCAACGTATCCTCTGTAAAGGCCTGTCCGTCCAGTGGCACCCCTGGTCGCACGATTTCCAGTCGTGGTACTATCATTAATTTTTCATGAAATATAAAAAAGTATATAGCTCCAAGCTTCGACAGACGGTCAGGGCGGGGAGCTATAGTTGTCTGTGTATACGTGCTGGAATATAGACGCCTCTTCTGTATGCAAGACATTTCTGGAAGTCAACAAGTTGCCGTAGAGAAGAAATTAATGGAACAGTTGATGTTAAATCATATCCTAGTGTCATATTTATTTGATTCTGTCCCTCCTTCTCAACGTCACCGGAAAGACCTTGAGAAACGAAATACAAATTCTAAAGGCTCTTCGAATAGATGGACCCATATAGCTAGAGAAATAAAACATTTCCTAAATGAAGAAATGAAAACGAATATTGTTTACTTCAATTGATAAATGTCAAATAACCATTTCATTCTAGTCTTCTCTGGTTGTCTTTGAAGTTAGTTTTATTCATAACCATTTTATCCTAGTCTTATCTGATTGTCTTCGAAGCTAGTTTTATTCATAACCATTTTATCCTAGTCTTCTCTGATTGTCTTCGAAGTTAGTTTTATCCATAACCATTTTATCCTAGTCTTATCTGATTGTCTTCGAAGCTAGTTTTATTCATAACCATTTTATCCTAGTCTTCTCTGATTGTCTTCGAAGTTAGTTTTATTCATAACCATTTTATCTTAGTCTTCTCTGATTGTCTTTGATTTGAAGTTAGTTTTATTCATAACTATTTTATCCTAAGTCTTCTCTGATTGTCTTCGAAGTTAGTTTTATTCATAACCATTTTATCCCAGTCCTCTCTGATTGTCTTTGAAGTTCATTTTATTCTAGTTCTACTGACAGGTGAGAATGGTACCTATTTGAATTTTATTTTCATTTAGACCATACGAGGTATTACTATGACAAAATCAATGATGTGAATTTGTTCAATTAGACATCGCACATGGAACGCTCCAGTAACAAGCTCAAGCAATTCTTTTTTCTACTATCTTTTTTTTAATCTACATAAGACCCTTTAATTACATTCTAATTTGGAACCAATTATGCCAGACTTTTGTGATAATTAAACGTTCGCTAATATCTTACTGAGAGGTTACGGAGCAGACATACTTACCCTTGAAATGGAACATTTGGTGGTGAATATAGCTGAATATTTTCGACAATCAGTAAATGGATAAAATTGAAATTAAGAAACATGATGCACGAATTTTTTCTTCACATGTTAGGGAAACGTGATGCTTACGTGTCCAGAGAACAAAATGACAAATGCTATTTTGCAGGCTTAGTGGTTGGGGTTTCTCCTAGGGTTGTCACCTCTATTTCACAGGACAGTCGTCTATTTCTTGTATTTGGGCTCTTTCCTCTGGTATTTTTTTTTATAAAGGGGTCAAGCTCCTCTATTAAAAAAAACGATGTTTTTCCATCACTAAAGATTCCTAGATAGACTAATAAGTATCAATCTTGTATTGAAAGGTCCCATCAAGCGTTCACAATTGCAACCTAAGTCATCAATATGAATGATTTTTTTCCAGGTGTTTCTAAAATATGTTGTTGTTTCTTTTTCCCCATGAGGACAACATCTGACTACTTGAGATAAGGGCACAGAGTTTCCATTGATTCTGTTTTGAAAAGCTGGCAACCCGTTTCATTCCAAAGACTAAATTAATCTTGTTATTTTCAAATCTAAAATAGCTAAGTAATTACAGCGTTACAAACGATTGAAATAAAAGCTTCTTTGAGCAAAAAAAAATGGAAAAAATATTTATTTATTGGCAGTATAATGGGACTCTTCTGAAAACATATTCCAAGGCCTGTCATAGTTTTACTTCATGCATCCTCTATCACTTTGCCTCACAGGACTTGATGAAGTTCACCGAAGGGCAGCATAAACGCCCGGGGTGGGAATGTTGAAGGAAGAGCAGAAAATGAAAGCTATCACGATCAGAAACTGTATTGAAACCACGAGGGTAGAAGGAAAAAAAATTGCTGTCACCTTCCTGCGGCGAAAAATTACTCATCCTTCTTGTGACGGAACATAGAGAAGGGAAGGGATTGACCCTTTCCTGAACACAGCGTGGGTCTTAAGCTGCTCGCTTTGTTGTCAGTTTACCACCCGATTTCACTAGATTGATACGGCAGACATCGGTTATCTTGAACTTGAAAGCAGAAAAGCTAAAATAATACCCCCAAATCTGTGGATACTTCCCAATTAATAGCACAATTAAACATCTCACCACAGTAATAATGATAACTACAGGTTTTCGAGTAATTAATGGCGGTAGACGTTCGAATCATCGATACTTTAATATATCTAAAGTTAACAAATAACGGTTCGTTTACACAATGGTATCAATTCCAGACTTTTGTAGAAGGAAATAAGCGGCACACAGTTTTGAACAACAAGAATGAGAATTATATCAAGCCGAGAAGAGACAGATTTTGCTGTATAGTTAATATAAATCTGATATTTTATATTGATAATGTTAAACTCAGAACAGGGGTTAGGCACTATCTTGATTGCAAGTGTATAAGTGAATATTTCAGAAATATCATCAAAAGGTCTACAAACCGAATGTAATATTTATCTAATCCGTTATTTTTAAACACGAGAGTAGCTTAAAAAACAAAAAACTCTGGAGTGTGTATATTCTATTCTAATATGTTAAAGCTGATGAATAAAATTAGATGAAGGAGGTGATATTTTGAATTGCTAATACCTGAAAACATTAGCTCGAGTTTCTTTCGGTTAGTTTGTTACGATTATTATGGTTATGAATAAAACTAACTTCAAAGACAATCAGAGAATACTAGGATAAAATGTTTATGAATAAAACTAATTTCAGAGACAATCGGAGAATACTAGGATAAAATGGTTATGAATAAAACTAATTTCAGAGACAATCGGAGAATACTAGGATAAAATGGTTATGAATAAAACTAATTTCAGAGACAATCGGAGAATACTAGGATAAAATGGTTATGAATAAAACTAACTTCAGAGACAATCAGAGAATACTAGGATAAAATGGTTATGAATAAAACTAAACCTCCAAAAAACAACTGTTTTCTTGCATGCTCTTCTTTTATAACAGCTTTCTATTTGTTATGATGATTTTTTAATACGATTAAGAGAGTTTAATGGCAGAATTTTTCTAATTTAATTGCTTCTTCTTACTGCTAGTAATTTAAACTCCTCTTGATGGAATATAGAAAATAAGTATTCAGAGATTCACAAGCCTATTTATATGTGGTACGTAAGGTCGATTATAAAACTAATACGAAAGGCTTTCTAAGAGCACGAGCGGAATATAATTACATCGAAATTTCTCGTAGTTTTATTAGACAAAAATTAAAGGCGAGGAATATTATTGTCAAATTGAAATTCTGGATGAAAATACATACAATATGTTAGGTTTTCTAATAAATGTTTTAGAGCAAACTAGTCAACGTGTGAAATGTGGTTAGAAAAGGATGCTACTGTTACAGTTTGAAATAATGCGTGTTATATATGTAATACTTCTTAATCACTCCATGGATTTCCAGTAACTTTTTTGTAACCGTTGCACAATTCTAGCCAACCTTACTCAACTACAGTTATTTCTGCTCTTTTGCTTCTACCAATTTAAAGTGGCACCAAAAACATTATGAAATATTTTTCAAAAATAATCTTTTATGTTTTATATTACATGTTCAAAAAAGGATTTGTTTGTTTGTTTGTTTTTGAATTTCGCCCAAAGCTACACGAGAGCTATCTGCGCTAGCCTTCCCTAATTGAGCGGTGTAAAGCTAGAGGGATGGCAGCTAGTTATCACCACCCACCGCCAACTCTTGGGCTACTCTTTCTACCAACGAATAGTGGGATTGACAGTAACATTATAAAGCCCACACGGCTGAAATGGCGAGCATGTTTGGTGGGACGGGGGATTCGAACCCGCGACCCTCAGATTGGTAGTCGAGCTCCCTAACCACCTGGCCATTCCGGGCCCCAAAAAAGGAAACACACAAAACTATGGTTCGTTCAGAATTTTAAATTTGTTCATAATAAAATCAATAAAATACTTGCTGGCATACAGTGAGCTATTGTCGGAAAATCTAACATGGAATTTAAGTAAATTCATCCTTAAAATTAAAATATCAGTTTCACCGAAATAGAATTCAGCACAGTTTACATATTCTAAAATATAAATTACATTACTTGAATTCCCATAAACAAAAACACCTTTGTTATGTGTATTTGTTATGTTCATAGTTTTAATATAACCTAAATTACATTACTTGAATTCCCATAAACAAAAACACCTTTGTTATGTGTATTTGTTATGTTCATAGTTTTAATATAGCCTAAATTACATTACTTGAATTCCCATAAATATATTATTAATGAACACAAAACACCTTTGTTATGTGTATTTGTTATGTTCATAGTTTTAATATAACCTAAATTACATTACTTGAATTCCCATAAATATATTATTAATGAACACAAAACACCTTTGTTATGTGTATTTGTTATGTTCATAGTTTTAATTTAACCTAAATTACATTTAAAAAAACAATTATTTATTTCATAACTGAAAACGCCTTTAGAAAAATATCTTATTTTAGGCTTATTCAACAACCCTTAGGTTATCGGTATTGATAAAATAATTTTATTATCTTTAAAAAACATCTTCCAGCTTCGTATCTACTATTTGTTTTAATTGTGTTTTAATAAATGAAGTATCAGTATCTATACTTAAACAATGAATCACTAGATAAGGTAAAATATGCCCGATTTTCACAAAACTAAAATACTAAATTTGAAATCGAAATATCTTCATATTACAATCTTTAACTTATTTTGTTTCTTAAAGTGCACATTAGTTGCAAATTTTATCGTGTTTGCAAAAAACGTAAAGCTGTTATATGCACAGTCTCAAATGGACAATGTAATAAAATACAGCACCCGAAGCTATATCAAAGAGATTTTTGGCCACCATAATACAAGAAAAGCACCATCACCATAAGGGTTCGTTAAGACAGAAATTACTGTGTGTTTAACGCTAAATGAGAAAGCAAGTTTGTCCAGCAATTTTAAGATTTTTTTTTCAAGGTAACAAACATGTTGAACAATACATATAAGTAAAATAAACATAATACCTTACGTTAATTACGTTACGATACGTTTTCCAATGTCTCACAGTATGTTTCATTATAGTACTTGGTTTTGTACTTGTTCATACCTTTCAGTTCACCACTAATAACGGAATGATGAAACTACAACATTTCATCTACTATGCCATTGTTGTTAGGATTTCATCGCTCTTCAGCTACATACAAGACCGACAAGAAGCTCCACTAGAGATTTTTAATCATTTTCCATGTCGCTGAAGTTATTCGGTTATTGTACCAAATTAAATTCTTAATTAGTTCTTAAGTGGTTTTAAGTATGAAAAGATACAAGTAAAGCAAAGGCTATTCAACACGTAACTTCAATGAATACTCTTCATTGTATACACTTGCACATATATTACATGATTAGAAAAGATGACAAGAGCTTGTCTAGAGCTTTTATGTTAACCACATGAAATCCTGAGGGATTTTTTTTTATCGCCCTTTGATGCGATGGAATCCTTCCGCTTGCATGTAAATTAATACTTAACTACCAGGCATCGCTTGTGACCATAAAGTCTGCTTAAGTGGTTTAGAAACATGACGTACATATGAAATACGTCCTTAATCACAGAAGATGGGGAGGGAGGTGTATTTAATCCCTCAAACTAAAGGTATGTATGTAGTAAAGATCAACGACTTTATGACCAAGAGACGTCATGACAGGCTCCGTAAGTTCTAAATAGGGGATCTAGCTGCTTACATCGGCAATAAGCAATATGTAAGCAATTATTTGTCTGTCATATAAGGTCACTTTTCTTATATATGACTGTTTTCTTAAACATATACTAAATGATTGGTATTATTTGACGTTTTTAATCCTTTGATTAACGGGAAAAAAACTCCAAAGAGCTATTTGGGATGAAATAATATAGTAAAATATTATATCACTAGCAAACAAATGTGTGTATTCCTGCTAATCTAGTTGTAAACTAGTTTTAATGATCACATATTTTCAACTCAAACTAAACTTTGTTTACAAACTAAATTTTGCCTATATAATACAGCCAATAACCAGTTTTTAGAATCTTTCGTTAGTTCCTTGATTGTTTCGAAAAATGCCTAAACGAGACTTTGTAAGGTCCTGTAAAATAATCTAAGAAAAAAAAAACGGATCATTTATACAAACAAAATACACTAATTTAATTCGCTCTTATATGAACCTGAATCAACATGTAAGTTAACAGTAAATTACACAATGTACTACCCTTACTAGGCATTACATTGCATACTTTCATGTAGTAATTTGTAAGTTGTGAAATTGTAATAATACTTATTATTACACTTTTTTATCTCCAAACAGCAAGTTTTCAAAAACAGTACCGTTCACGACAACCTGTTGGGTGACGTAATAAGTGAAAGGAAGAACACAGTAATATGTCATAAGGAAATCAAATATCTCCAAAGTTGATTAATATTCAAGACCACTGCGAATGAAAATCATGAATAATTACACACATTTAAAATAAATCTGTAAAACTGTAGAGGTTTTGTCTTTTTCACTTAAACCAACATAAACTACCGGTTTCAAACATTAAAGAATAACCTTAATTGGATATTGGAATGACTAACTCTTTAAGAATATTTTCTATCAATTTTTATTGTATAATTTTTCCAACTGTCGTCATTTTTAATAAAGTATACCTTCACAGCAAGTGAAGTTTCTATTATAAAGAACACTACACGGCTGTCTTCTAGCACAGGAGATTACGTTTCCTATAACTTAAGGCATTTATGTTGGCTTTGGAAGAAAAGGAGAAGATAAAGCCGGAAACCTTTCAACTTATTTATTGCACAAAAATGTACGATACAACTGATTCAAAGCACAGCTGTGGTAGCTCAGAAGAGAGACACACACTTTCCAATTATAAAATATGTTCATGCATTTCATCAGTGTATTAAAATTTAGATTTTTAAGCTTAATTATTATCATAAGTTTACAAAATTATATTTTATGTTGATTTTTTTATCGCTCTTGAAGCGATTTGCCAACGTTTCCAGTGTCGTGTGCTGATTTGCTGAATATCTTTATCAAATAATATAACAAATCTTAACTTTTCAATCTGTGGCATAAGTCAAGAGTTTTGGTATTATAATTTGATAATGGAGCAGTTTTTCTGTCTTTCGAGAAGATACGCATGTCTTTTAAATATTATTTAGCTATCTATGAATCCATTTTCTATTATTAATGTCTATTAGCTGAAATGTTTACACAGAAATTTTGTGTGGAGTGCACTTACTTAAATTATTCTACATTTGTGTATCCAGTTGTACAGAGAATCCAGATTCTCACCATCAGTCAGTTTGAGAAAATGAGTCATTCCTTTCGTGTTTTTCTTTCTTCTTATACGAGCTTTAATGTGATGAAACAAAATTCTGTTGGTACACGCATTCCTTTTGTTGCCTATCGTTGAAATGTGCACGAAATACTTACATTTCGCTATAAAGTTTGGTTTGTTTAAAGCACATCTACTATGTAGGCGTAACTAGAACAGCGCGGTGAACTCCATCCAAAAAATCGATTCCTTGTTGTAGTCTAATATAGCTCTATATAGATTTTTTTTTCTGAATAAGGGATCACTTTATTTGATTTCACCACAATTTAGAGCCAGTGTACAATGACCAGATCTATCGAATCATATGGGAAGAGAGATGGGAAAGCACGAGCCTGTGCGAGTAATGTTGTTGTATACTACATGCGTTGATATTCGTTCAATCAAATTGCGTCTAAACCTCTTTAAAGTGTTTTGTCTTTCCTTTAGTGAAGTTCAGAAAATGTAGTCCATAGAAATTATTTCATTGTTTCACTCAACCCAGCAAAACAATTTGGGAGGAGGGAAATTTTAATTGTAAATTGTAAATTATCAGCAATTCTTAATGGAGTTTATATTACAAAACAAACTAACAGGTAACTCTTTCTTATTTTAGGTTATTACACTTAAATAGAGTTTGCGTATTGGAATCCCCCGACAAATACGTTGTTGGAGTCGTACAAAAAAGCTTACAAACGTTTGGCGCGATTATTTTTGAACACATCGCTAACGTATGAATCACACAGTGCATCGACATATGTTCAGAAGCAGACATACTCTACACTAGAAAGCTGAA
>NW_013665624.1:881115-900077 GCF_000517525.1 Limulus polyphemus
TGTGCATTGTTGCTTGGGGCACGTGGATGGCTTTTTGCCATTGATCTTCGTGTTCGTAGATTTTCACCTGTCTTAAAACGGTGCTCTTTTCTCACCACAGCAGGTCTCTCTCTCTTGATGGTCATTGTGTCCAAAGTTGATTCATATTCCTTTCTTTTTAATGTCGTTAAGTGCATTGGCTATCTACGTCTTTGGGAGAAATTCTAAACCCACAATCTAAACACATCTGTATGATCTAAGTGTGGGAATATTTTGCATTGGAAAGGCCTGTTACATTCCTTTCCCAAAAGCGTAACGCCAAACAATATTAAAATGTAGTTCTGATACGTTCCATTCCACCGCGACTTTATTCTGTCCGCGGTTTTCTAGTGACTTTTTGTCAGAATATTCAAAATATCAGAACCATTCAAGTTCCCTCTAATTGGTCACAATCAACAACACAAACAGTCACTGTTTTTTTATTTCTTGTGTTTTTCGGATGGCAGTCGTTTCATGGTGTATAAGTATCACTCTTCAACCTAATAAAGAAAAATCCTAAAATAAATCTAACTTCTATGAATCAAACAAAATCTAAAATTTCATATGTGAGCACTTAAAATTGAATTAATTGAACTTTATATAAAAAATAACAAAACTTGTATTACGTATACCGTAGATGAACGTCTCTAAACTTAATAAATATACAGATAAAAAAGAAAGATAGTTTAGTATAGTAACAAGGTTATAGGAATGATAACTCAGAATCGTCAGGCATTAAAATTGGTAGACATATGTATATCATTCAACTTTCAGTTGGATCTTTGATAGGCATTTCATTTCAGACCTGTCTGAACTTCATGAAATATAATTAACGTATGCAGGATAACCAATTTAATAGCCTGATAAAACATTAAGTAACGCCTGTAGTAGGTTTGTTCTGGGTTTGTTGTATGAGCAATGAGGCCTCTATGAAGCTGCAATGCATGAGCTACAAGACAGACCGACTGTACCGGTTTGAGAAGTCAGACGTGCTGTGTGTTATAACAACTTCTCTGTCACCGAAGGGTGTGAAGACGATAGAAATTATATATACAGTCGACTTTTAATGAAGCGATTTTTTCCCCTAACGTCTCATGCAAACAATTTCAGTACAGAATTTACAACACAACCAGTTCTTCTGGAATCATTAATTAAAAGTCTTGAGAATAAGATATTGAACATTTTGGTAGTGATTTAGCACTCACTTGGTATAATTTGTACATGTTATGCGACATAGATATATTTTTATGCACATATAATGTTAAAATATCTTGGATAATATTCCTTACCATACGTATATTTTTCTTCTTTGCAGTGATTGATTGGATTTTTTTTGTTTATGGTTTTGTAGTAAATTAATACCTATACTTTATTTTTGTATCGTGAGGGCATTTCAGTAACTCCCTTTTCTTAACATGAATGGCTTTCAGGCTTCAGATGAATATATCTCCGTGTGCCTTCGCCTGAAATCTCCATGCTGCTCAACTCCATTTATTAACCATTGTGTTTCATCCCAATATCCCCTTTACCTCTATTTTTAACTCAATTCGTTTTCAATGATTGCATGGTAGTTTTACGTATGTTAAACGCAATAATTACTACATATATGTATCTAAGATAAATACTCACTTGAAATCTGAACTAAAGATTCAATATATTGGATAATATAAAAATGGAAAAATATTATTGGTTATAGCTTTCTTTTATTACTGAACAATACGTTATCGTAATTCTTGACTCATAATGGAGAAGACTGCCACGACGAATGTATAACGAAACGACAGAAACGCACATACGAGAGCAATCGGTCCAAACCGTATTCAAAATAATTGAAAACTGTGCTTGTATATACCTATTTAACACCTTTACCCTCTCCCACATGTGACGTGGATAGGTCAACTAATATTGTCTCGACTAAATTAGCCTTCAGCTATAGTAAACCTCAAGTAATAATTTATTATTTAAACCTTTCTTAAAAATTATATATTATTAAGAAATTTCGTAAAACACTTACTAAGAGCGCTATTCACTATGTTTCTTTTCGGCCCACCCCACCTTGTTCTAGTTACTATGGTGATTGCCTCTGAATTTCAACATAGACATTATCGAATGTTCTTTATCTTCATGACGCAATAAGACTCGGGGCTGATAAATTATTCAAAATATTAAAAAGAACAGAGATGATATAATCCCAGTTATTTCAGCAAATGAAATCACTTGTTATCAAGTTTATAATGTTTAAAAGTTACTAGAATTGATTTACGATGCCTAGATGTTTTTATATTTCAAACACGTTTTAAATATTTCGTTAAATCTGATTTAGGAGCAATGTACAAACAAGTCATCGTATATTATAAGTCAATTCTTTTCAAACATTTGATTAAGTAGTATACAAACCTTTGTGTGTGTGTGTGTGTGTTTTAAAACATTGCTTTTACATATGAATTTTAATTGAAGGTTTACATTGGGATATTGTTAGAAAGACTCTGTTGTATGAAAAGTTTTGTCCAAATCAAATACGTTCGGGTGAAAGTAAACTAATTTTATAGAAATTAACATATTCTAGTTCAACACGTTGACTAAAACATTGGTGTTTCAAATCCACATACCAAACAACTAAAATCCGTAATGATTAGAGTACATCAGCACATCAACTGATTACCTTCATTATTAACTATATTTTAATTAAAGTTGCAGTCCCAGAGACATCTCGGCCAGATTAGAAGATTTAAATTAACTCTAAATCCAAACACTAAGTCAACAATGCTAAAAGGTATTTATAGTGTTAACTATGATCAAAAATGTTTGGAATATTATAATCAATAAAGAGTTGATGAAACGAAATATAAAGTAAAATGGAATAGGTTCTTAGTTACAAATTATATAATGAGATTCACTCAGCTAATACATGAAACATGACTTCGACCTGAAGAAGGCCTCGGTATAGAAGCCAAAACGTCGTCTCACTCAAAAATAGGCAGGAGCAGGTCATTAAAGCCAAAACTCGTTAAAATAATAACATTCATTACTCTTATACATTAGAGAGGTCTTTGTGTTTTGTCTTTATTGTAACATATTTGTGTGACTTCTTATTACATTCTATATATATATACTCATTTTGTTGAGCCTTCAATTCAGTTAGTTTCCAACTAATCACTTTACGGACTAGAAAAAATTGCTTATGTTCATAACAACATCCAATTAATATTCACAAAAGAGAAAAAAAAAGGATATAAGAAACTTTTTCATTCCTGTTAGGGCAGGTTCAGTAGCAAAATAATATCATATTTGGCTTATAACATGATATTTTCATAATGAAGAGGAAAAAAAAACATGTTAGAGTTTGATTTCCTTCTGAATACCCTAATTATTACTTATTACACAAATCATTTCATGAATTCGTATTTTGTTCGCTTTTAATCCTAGTATAAACAAACTTATTTAGGAAAAGTTTGATAATAGCCTGACACTGATAATTTGTTTCTTATTTTTCTAGGTAAGTACCTGATTATATTTTACGTCTTATAAATATACTGTATATTTCCTCTTGATGAAAACTGGAGACCTTATGTCAAGAAAACCGGTAATAATTTTGTTTTCCTTTTTATATGAAATGTTAGAGCACTTTTTCGGCCAGCTTCAGTAAATATGTTTGAAAATAAATTTTCATATTCGATTTGTTTTGTAATTCTTAAAAAATAAGTTTTCTAATAAAAAAAACTAACTTAAAACCTTTATTTTAAACAAAAAATTAATCGCCATATTCGTGGCTAGTTTGGGATTTCCAGACTTAATGTTTAGTAACATATACCAAATGTACTTTGCACAACTCTATCAGTTTTAATTTCTATTTTTAGTTGTTGAAAATATTTTATTGAAATGTCTCTTTTGGCCCTAATCCTATTCTTCAAAATGGTTCACAAGACAACATTGTGTCTTGTGTATTCTGTTTCAGGGTTGGACGTCAAGCCCGCTAAAAAAAGGATAGTGTGTGGACTAAAACTAATAACATTCTTTGAATTTTTTTCAATAGTTGCAAACTACAGATGTAAGGGTAAAATACATTGTCTAAGAATTAAATATATACTGGCATTTGGAGATTGCTACTAGTATGCGAATACAGTTTTTGTAACTTAGAAATAGGCTCCCCGTCACCCTCTAAAAAAGACATTTATTAATAAACGTTTCCAACGTTTCGGCCGTATTTTTAGGTTCCTAGTCTAGTCCGTTGTGCTGTAAACGCATGTTTCTATTTTAATAATCCCTACCAGGTGGCAGTATTATATTCGATTGTAGTACCACCTATGGCGCCAGATCATGCAGCTGTGTAAGCAATACCTGACTTTTTACATGTACGAATCATTCGCTGTCCAAATAAAATTTATTAAATTACTACAAATTTATAGAAAGAATCAATACACACAACTTGTCAGCAAAGAAGGTTTAGTGTGCTCTTCAATGTATAACATATGTAGTTAAAAGTAGTAGCAAAACAATATTCGATAGATCTCCTAGGCGGTCTTATACGGTAATCCTAATTGTTACCATTTCTGTCAAAATATTTCTATTTTATGTGAAATTCTCTTTTTAATTTTAGAATATTTTACTGTGTGTTTACTTAAGAAAACGAATAAGTAAATAAATACAAATGTTAACTCTATCCACTAAAATGAAAACTGCACAAAATGATCTTATGCTCTAATGATACGATTTCATATTTTGGAGAATAGATTGGCTGTGCATGGTTAAATCTAGACTCAAAAAATATACATACAATGTTATCTTTGCCCCGAGGATGTTTATTTCATATGATATATATCACCAGTAATAAAAAGCGTTCTGAATACAGGTAGGAACGAAGTTTTGATTTGAGAATTTCAGTAGTGTCGCTGACCTGTCATGTATTTATCAGGGTGATGCGTACAAAGATTGCTAGCGGGTCTTTTTGGCATTTCCATTATCCAGTCTTAGATCTGCATATGTTGTAAATTTAAGATGAATACTATGATAAAATAAATAAATAATAATAATAATTATACTTTGCTATCAAGACTGAACTGCCAATCTAGATTCTTTTTTGAAAGTAGTAGTTTTTTTTGGTTAATGCTCACAGAATACTGCAACTACAAATCCGTTATTTATTTATTTTTAGTAACTAAAGATTAAACCTTCAATCCTTTACAAGGGATTGATAGGTCATGCCAAAGTGTAAAATAATAACACTGTAGACTAAAAATATATGAATGTTGTTCGCATGCATTTCACTCAATCTAAAGGTGTAAGACAAGCTACAAAATATTGGAATTTGGTGGTTCATATACGAATCGTACTACGTTATCGAAGGTTACGAATATGGAAAATTGGTTCATGTACAAACCATTTTAGAGTGTAAAGGTATAGATAGACTCTGTAGGCTGCAAGTATGGAAATTTGGGGTTCGTATGCGAAACATTATTATTGTTTGGCTTCACGTTTTATTTAATATTATATATATATTTTTATGTATATTATTTATTAATCTTCGATACCCGAGTTAACTGGTTTGATCTATTTGAATTATACATACTGCTGCTTTAATGTAATGTAATTACTATTGTAGAGGTAACTACTAAAATTAGTTTCATTTGGTTCAACGCCAACAAAATATTTTTCTATAAATTTTTTTGAATAAAGCAATCTCACACTGTATTTACTTTTTATCAAGCTCTAGTTGTAAATATTAGCAGTGAATAAATGTTTGATTTTTTTTTACAACTAGAGTTGCAGAGCAGCAAAGGAGATAAACAACAACAACAACACAAAAATCGCTATAGTGAGTTATGGAAGTAAATCAAATTTGTGTACCAGCTAAATAAATGGAGCTGTGTTTTACTCTCCTAATCTAGTCTACTGTGCTGAGAACGCCTGTTTTTGCTTTAATACCAGGTGACAGTGTTATCTACAATTGTAGTACCGCCTATGGCGCCAGATCATGTAACTGTGTAAGCAATACTTGACTTTTTACTTTTTCGCTCATGCGCTCTTACTCTATACCAAGACAGTTGCTTTCAGAACGAAAATGGTAGCAAAGCTGGTTTGTGGAATTTGAATTATCTTATTTTGTATTGTTTTCATTAATATCAGTGTTTATATATTTCACTAACTTAAGTGACAGTCAGAAGTCTCTCACTATGCAGTTAAGGGGGCATATATTGTATATAAAAAGCATATGGAGTCGTTTCTATTGCTTTTCCCCTCTTTTGCCAACCAGGTTATTTGGAGGTTAACACAATAGCGATAATTCAAGTTAGACCTCATCCTTCAAAACAGTCATAGTATTACGAAAATTCCTAATGTTTCGTTACAATATACAATAAGTTAAACTTTCTTTTTGTCATTCTTCCTCTTATGTAAATGATTTATGTTATATTCAATGGTTTAAATTACGTTTTCTATAGTCCTGAACTTTCATCGAGTCTTATTCATTTATTTATGCCCTTTCCTTTTACTTGAAAACCAATTTCTAAACTAATCAGTTAATTCTGTTTTACACTGTAATTGTGTGAGATCCGCCAATAAATGTTGACCTAATTAAATTTCGATTTATTCCTTTTTATCATATAATAACGTTAAGCTTCTATCAACTGTCAAATGACAACTCGGCAGAAATGAACAATTGTCACATTACAAAACGTGTTCCTATTGCCTCAATGTATACTCAATGCCATATGTAAGGGTTAGCTTAATAGTTTTTTGTTTTTTTTTCATGAACGCTATGAAGTTAGGGTAGTTGAATTTGTGGTTTACAAAATTGTAAACTTGATATAAGCCAGGGTTTGCTTTAACCAGAATATACCGGTATTTTAGTGATAAATTGTTGATTTGTTTGTAATTAAGCACAAAGCTACACATACCTAAATTACGAGTAAAAGATTTTGAAATGACATCATTGACTAAATGAACTGTTTCCGCATACATGAAAGCAAAATTATAGTAAAAAAAATGGTGGTAAGATTAGCTTTCGGTGTTGCGATTTTTTTTATCTGCACTATCAATGCGTGTTAACCTATAGATGTAATTTTTTCAAAAGTGATGGGAGGTGAGCTTTAGGTGATTACAATACCATAATTAACATCTTTCTAGCTACATGACACATTGCATAGGTTTAAGTTAAGTATATCATTATTGCAATTTAGTAAGTTTAAGTACATACAAATTCGCCAAATAAAATGCCATTTTAGGAATTTATTTAGCAATTTGGTTGAGTACAGCTAGAACCTGAGAAATAATTTCTATATTTTCCCTTTCAACATTATTTTTTGAGGGGAGTGTGTGAAGGAACGGGGAAAAATGGGGCTGTTTGTCCCAGGAGCTGATGAAAAGATAATTTCACGAGTACGCTGGCTAGCACCATAATAATAATAATAATTGCTCCATATTTCTCTGATCACTTGGATATTTATAATTCCTCAGCCACGGCATATCGGCTCATAGAAACTTGTATATTTTCTTGTATATTTTCAAGTACAAAATTTTAACTGATAGCTCCGTCATCTCTTGACCGATTTGAGATCTAATTACAGTTTTGGACTCAGGAGGCCAAACCCTTTCGATTAATTTATTTGACCACGCCCAAGGTCTTAATTCTGCTTAATTAGAAGAATTTCAATCCGAGGGTAGGCTGGTAGAGATCCCGATGAGTATGCGCGCGCTTCACGCTTCGTATTGCTGGCTCACAAAAATATAGCTACTAAAAAGGAATAAAAAAAAGGTCTCCACCTAAGAGAATTTCAAGTGACACGGCCATTGAGGATTCCCTCTTCTTTCATATCGTTTTAAGAGTGAAGTAAAAATGTTTTCATGTTTAATTAAGAAATAAATTCCTGCTGTAAATGAAGTGAATACTTCAATACGTCTGTAAATATTTGAAAAATGCTCTGAATTACATCTTTTGCTTTACAAACAAATCATTTTTCACTTGTTATTATATTAAAAAGTGTTTTAGAAATGTGACGTTCTATACATCACCTTACAACTTACTGCTTGTTATGTCAGTCATTTGGAAATTGTGTCAGCGTGACTAAAGGGGACAGTTACCGTTGGGTTCTAGGACACCACCATATATGTTTTATAACGTGAGCATTAACTAAACTCACGGAGACTAACCTTCCACGTTCCTTTCACCTCTTACAATCACCTACTGCGCGGAATTTGCTTCGGGACATGTATACCTAAAATACTGATTGCCTGTGGCGCTCCCAACACCCCTTGCGTTAATTAAAAACGCGGTGCCTCATACAACTGATCTACGAGATGTTATCTCGCACACCAAGTGCAATTTTGCCGCCATCTAATTGGAGATGTTAGAAGGAAAATCACCGTTAGGACAGTTTTTCTGGTTACCAACCACTATTCTTACGAAAGACTCCCAACCATCAAATGTAGCTAAGAAACTAAATGGTACTTCCCTTTGAATTAAAATATCTTTCTGATGTATCTTAAAAGTGTCAATATTGTAACTACTATATCATTACATCAGTAAACTGCATCTAGTGAACTGCTGGTAAGCATCGTAGAAAGTGAAACTAACACATTTATACACTCACATAACAGTTTTTATTTCCAGTTACAAATATATCTCGTTGTGAGGTAAAACAAGTCCCGTATTAATATTAAACGACTCGCATATGGTATACACAAACTTTGTAGATTCATCATCATTTCAAACTTCAAAGGCTCATAGAATTAGTATTACATTTTATCATCCACAAAGTGTAGTCTATTCGATGTCATAAAACAACTCATAAAATCATAATATTCAGTTATAATGTGCTGTAAAAGTGGTAAGGAATGGGATCAGAAAAATGTGGTAACGTTTCATCAAGTCGACGTTTCCCGCCAAGGACTTGACTTCTCAGTTTCATTTTATTTTATGGCATGTGTAGGTTGTATATCCTGCGAGATGATGTACTATTCTTCTTTTTTTTTCTAACTTTGAAAGAAATAAAAATGATTTAGTTTTATTGACTGGATGAGATATGCCAAAATGTATTCTGTGCGCTTTGTGTAAACGAACTTAGTATTTCAGATTTTTAAAAACTTAATCATAATTATGTCTCTGCAGAGAAGAGAAACATGCTGTTTTTCTATTGTTTCTTTTTCAGCAGTACAGCGGTATGTCTGCGGACTTCTACCGCTACCGCTAGAAACCGGGTTTCAATACCCGTGCTGGCCAGACCTCAGATAGTCCTTTATGTAACTTTGTGCTCAGTAACAAACACCAACACCCAAACACTTTTCACTCGACCGCCAGTTCATCATTTCTCGGTGGATTGTCTTGAAACTTGGTAGGGTCCTAGACACCGTTTTCTTCTTTTCTTTTTTAAATTCGGTATTTTTTAAGGATTGTATGGGGTCAAAGGTCAAACTACCCAATATATGTATATTTTGGGCTCATTCGTGTTGATATTTACAGTAATTAAGATGAAAATTGGCATAAATATAAATTTTCATGCGCCCAATTCATTGACATACAAAAAAGTTGGGTTTTGACCATTTGATTATTTTAAGGAGGATCAGAGCTCACAAAAAGCATAATTTGTTGGGTTTTGGTCAATTATTCGGCCGTATTTTGACCAATTTACTTGGCATTTGGTACAAAGATACTTCGGGCCTAACACACTGACAAACAAAAATGCTTGATTTACCTTGGTAATTATAAAAAGATAAGCCTTAAAAATACCAAACCTCCTGATATTTCATGCATCAAATTTTTAATATCTAGAGTTGACGTACAAAGAAAGGGAGGTAGTAGTGTTAGTGTCAAGTGTTGAGGGAATGATTTACTTAACTTGTAACTTGTTCTATGGAGATAAATAAGTAGCTAGAAAGCTTGTTACTAAGTGGTAAAAATAAAACTGTACAGTGAGTGAAGTTTAAAACAAACCGTTCCAGAACGTTTCTTCACCAGAATTGTTCATTTCTTTTAATATCTTACTTCATGCATGACTGGGAGTTTATGCCACTAAAAGTCAATCCGTGTCAGTTTTGCGATAGTTTCTATTGTTACTTTAGTATTATGTAAATTATGTAGTCACACAGAAGATGGCTGCTATTCAAACGGGGGCAGATTGGAAGCCTAGAGGGTGGATAAAGATCGAGTAAATTGAGACGACCCCTCAACTGTATAACATACCCTTTTTCCGTTGTCACAAATTTCCTTTGCATCCAGCAGATTTGCATGAGCGAACTCCTGGTAACATTTGCCTTCCTTTTTTCGATTACTCAGTCGAAATTTTGTATATATATATGACATACTGTAGTCAAAGTTCTTAAAATATGGAAGGATCATGGGAAACTTAAATGTACGTAAACATGTCGGAATTAGAGCACTTTCGAAAGGTGGACCTTTCTTCTTCAGGGGCAAACTTTCGAAAGCGCTCGGGTTATAGGGTTTTTATTCATCTAGTTATCTTTAAAACTATATAACTATTTTCGGTCTTGTTTCTGTATCTTAGCCGACTTTAGTGTGGTACTCAAATTATGCACAAAATGGCTTATTTAGAAAACCAGTCATATTTTATCCAAAATCGATTACTCTTTATATCATGTGACGTAACAATGTCTTAAACTCGATGCCTTGCGCATTACAAAAGCCATCCTACACTGTTAACTTGCTTGCAAGACACGAAACAACACCAAACGGTTCGCTGCACTGACGTTCTCAGTTGTTGTTTAACTAATCATTTTACACCTTTTGTGTGAGAAAAGAAATAACAGATGGCTGCCTGATTGTTTATGACATGTAGTAGTTTTGTATCTAGGGTGACCTTCCACATAAGTTTAAAAAAAAATAGGAGAGAGAGAGAGATTTAGATTTCAAACACTGAGCGCAGCTGGCTCGTCAGGATTGACAAATAGGCGTATGTTGGTGATCAATTACGTTGGTCAGGTTATCTTGCTGATCATCTTGTCAGACTTTGGTGTCTTGATTCTTGAAAATCAAACTGAAATTTTATCTAGGCTGATTGGGCTAAATTTCGCAATTTCATTCTGTCTTGTATATTGGTGATGATAATATTTAAACTCGCTTACGTGCTCTGTAGAAGCTGAGTTTTTATTTTCGTCATATTATCAATTTGAAAACAGCGGAAAAAAAACTGGTACATTGATTACCTGTCAAATAGTCAAGTCTATCAATCGAAACACATTTTAGAGTCAATTGCAAACTATTATTAATTATGCCTCATGCAATAAATTTAAATGCGTGTACCTTGGCTTAGATCGATAACCTTTGCAGGCCATGAATACATCATTGCAAGTACCTTACGTTATGACATATCAGTTTGTTTAGTGAGTAATATAGATGTGTATGAGTAGGACAGGTAATACTCATTTTATTATAACACACTAGCTTTGTGAGTGTTTCTACTTACGGGCGATGCAATGTTTGAACTATGTTTATTGCCTGTCTGGTAGTTATTGAAATGCACTGTTTCGGTGTCTTTAGTTCATTTTTGGCAAAAAAAACAACTCATCGATAAAGTAGTTTAGGCGTTCCTCATCATTCATTGTCTGTTTCTATATTACCTTCTCAATTTAAAAAAACAAATTTCACTTTTATTAATTTAATGCCTACAACCGTTTTCATAACGCTTAAAGATGAGCAATTATACATAATGAACACATGTTGACAGTGGTAACTATGCTATGTATAGTAAGTATATTGAAAACTTTCGGATTCAAAAATAAATAAAAACAAGCAAAATATCGGATTCTGATTTTAATCATTATTGAATATTCTTCAAACTAATGGAATTCAAATCATGTTTTGTACTATTAACGTAATATATATTAAATCGACCTCTTTCTTAGTACTCATGTCAGGGAAGTTGTATGCCAGTAAGTAGACAATAGTTAAAACGTATTATATATTGCATAGTTTGTTCTTTGTGCAATGTTGGGGAGATTGGTGTATTGTGTATCAGTAGATATCACATGTTAATTTATATACAGTAACCAGTAATCAACAGTAAAAACACTTCCGAAATTTGTATGATGGACATTTTGGAAGCTATTTAAAACGTCTGTTTGACATGCATTTGTTAAATCTAAGATCCTTCTGTTTTAATGCTACTAGCTATATCTATACTAGGCTATTTTCTACCTTCACTAGTCTCCGAAATTCTTGAGGAAGGGATTGGTTAAAATGATTACCACAGTTTTCATTCTACCCCGATTGGCACAGATGCTCTGTCTTCTATTAACTATGTCATTATGTAGCAGTATCCATCTCTTCCGGCATCTTCTTCCCAGACCGTTTCCTCTGAAGTTATTAGTCTTTCATTATGCTTTTGTAAGCTTCTTCTTACTGCTTACAGCATCGACGAACAGAGAACGCAGTAGATACTCCAGAACGACAGATTAGGTTCACGATCCACATAATTATACGCCAAGAGCAGCTGTCAGGAAAGCCAGGAGGCTTAGTGGGGCTCCTAGACTTTTCTAATACCTATGTTTGCGGGGGGGGTCTACTTTTTTGTGTGAAGCCCAGAAGGCAATAGGTTAATCTCTCCCCTTCCGGTTGTTATTGGATTCACCTAGATACCATTTCCTTTCTCCCTGTGGGCTTACTGTGTACAATAAAAGAATAGAATCCCTCGCTTAATTCCTCAATGTTCAAATGGGGATGATTAGGCTCAAGAAAAAGATTAGGTCATATTTTTGAATATATATATACATCGACACTGTAAACTATTTGTACTTCAACAACGAACTTGGCGACTTTTCACTTGTTTTTATCATGTTTCGTATATCCGCTGAGCTAGAGTTTGTCAACGCAATATTGTACTATCAAGTAATCGACTAGAATTGATTCAACTATCTGTAACGTTTTTGCATATGTTCTTCGAGAATAATACATTAGTATTCTGTGTCTCGGTATTGGCATTTGATTGTACGTAAGTGTACTTGAGACAAACTTTAGCATCTCGATTTCTTAATAAATAACATCGAGAATGCTCTTATAGCATCATTTATGAAAAAAATTCAATACTAATGCATGGAAGAGGGGACTGTTTATCGACTTCAATTGTTCAAATGTTACACAAACAACTTATTGATTTTCTTTAGAAATTATAGAAAAAAGTTACTAATTGCCGTCAGAATCGTAATTTTATTCATTCAAAAAAATGGCAACTTTCATTTATTTTATTGCTATCCATAAGAGTTAAGTACAAATCACCATTATCTAAAGTTCTTAGTGAATTGCATTATAAAATGACTTACTGCTACATTAATTGAAAACGCTTCCTAGACAGTAAAACATTTCAACTTGTAATTATGTATCCATCACGTGCTACCAAATCTTGTGGCTTCCTGTCCCTCTGAAACATTTCTTTCAAGAGCCCTTTTCATGCAACAATTTTACAATTTTACACATTATATAAATGGAAATGGGCCCCTGCACGAGTATCCCTATGGGCAGAGATCCTCACGTAATATTGATGGTAAGGTGTTTGGTAATCAGCTTTGTCACAATTCGCTAATCACAGATAGAATGGGACAGCTGACATCTCATACTGTTGCTATGGGAACGTGAAAATTATGCATTAACATAGAGAGGTTCTACCTATTTGAATATGTCACTAGGTCTCCTAGCAGGTGGTTGAGAACGTGTTTCTGTATTGACGGTCCCAACATGAGGTTGTAGAACAAATCTTGTTCCTGTGGAGAAAACAGAGTGCTTTAACTACTTTTCAACACGACAGAACTTCAACTTAATATTGAAAAAGTCTTTGTTCTTTCCATAGGAAAAACACTAGTAAATGGTTTACATCTGCATTTAGTGTTATTGGGGTTCATAAAATGCCTTCCACTAAAGCTTATGCTTATTGATGTGTAATATTTTTAATTTCAATAACTCATATTTGAACCGAGGAGATGAAAAATAGCATTTAATTACATGGTATTAGGTGATATCATCATGGTTTCAGCCGTAATGATCCAATTCAGGAAACATAGTATACCGAATTAAAAGTATGTTCAGAGAAATGTTAACAATATCACAATAAACTTACTTACCATAGAACAAATATAAAATTTTTTTATAAAGATTAATATCTATTAGTTTGATTATCTTTAATTTTTTCAGCAACAAATATCACCATGAATATATATTAAGAAACTAGAACTCGGAAGGTAAATGAATTTTTCCGTATATGACAGTTATTTTATTATTTTCTCCAATTTATTTAATAAACCACTATGTTTTAGAACAACAAAAGACCTTATATAGAAGTTGAGTGGGTTAATTTTGAACGATTTTGATCCTTCACTTGGTTGTTACGGTAAATATCGCCACTTCCGGTCATGCTCTATCTGAAGATCGTGTATCTTAAAAATAGCCTCGCAACGCTGTTTCCATTACAGGATGCGCCGTCATATCCAAAGCATACTTCTCCTTCCTGAAACTTTCCATAAGCTATCTATTGTGTGAAGACAAAGGCTTCCTAGTGCCATTTTCATTTGCCCAATCGCACATATTCAAGTGCATAAATATCAGTTTCAATCTTTAGCTCATTGAAGTATGCGATAGTTAAACAGGTGTCGTGGAAACAGCTTGAGTACACGTAACTTGGGTCACTTTTCCAGACCGAGATCCTTCTTATTTATCTTGTGTCCTGTTGCCTGGTGCACGTGGCACTTGAAGACTTGTCCTAGGTTTTTTTAAATGGTCCTGGTGTCCCAAGTTGATCCATGTTCCTTTTTTATTGCCATTAAGTGCAGAAGATATCCCTGTCTTATAATTTCTAAATCATTGATCTGAACACCTATTTATAGTCTGGGCACATGTATATTTTGAGTTAGAAAGGGTTGTTACATACCCTTCCCAAAAGCGATCAATTTTCGGTGGCATCACTGACAAAACGCCAAACAATCTCAAAATATAATTTCTGAGACACGAAGTTGAAAAGCGACTTTATATCAGCCTTGCTTAACTTGCTGATTTGTGTATTCAAAATTGTTTTGATATGATATATACAACATTCTGCTTGTAAAAATCTGAAATGCATCTGTATTTGTCATTTTGACCAGATATTCTGTTAAAAATACTTTAACAGATGCTGGAACTGAATTCAAAGTTAAGTACTAAATCGTTTTTTAAGTTTGTTGTCAAGCGCAAAGCCACCGGAGGCTTTTGAAGTTGAAGAATCAAACATTCCAACTACTGAAGAATGAGAAAATGCTTCTCAGACGCTAAAATATTTATTTAAAAAAAATTATTTTGAAACATCAAGTAGCACTATTTAAACTCGGATCTTGGGGAATATAAATTTCAGTTTGAAATTTGTTTGTCACAGTTGCTTAAACTCACTGCCTATTGCATTCATCAGATCGCCAGTAGCATACACAATGAAGACATGTTAATTATAATTTGCACAATATGTATCATATATGAAGGAACTGTTACTGTCTAAGGTTGTTAAAAGTAACAAGAATTGTACAGAACTGTTTTTTTTTGTTTCATATACTTTAACATTCTTTCATACATCTATAAAAGCTGAACAATAAAGATCATTTAAAGGTTCAATTGACTTTATCTTAGTTATTCATCGGCCTGTACACTGTTTAAACGTTTACTAAGTAATCATAACCATTAACAACTTCTTAATATGTGTTGTTGCTACCCTTACCCGTCTTCCCCTTACATGTAAATCCACAATTGAATTGACAACTGAAAGGGCATTGCGTATACGACAGTTGTATTTTCCTGAGGAGGAAAAAAGAACATTTTGTTGCCATAGTAGCGAGATACATGTCTGTTTCATAATCCACCTGTTGTTAGTCTTGAAATATAACCATGGATATGCCATATGTCAAAATATATAGTAGGCTATTGTTGCCTAGGGACGTGTAAGTCTTTTCATTTATTCTATCTCCTCTCAGCATCCCTCCCTACACCCCATGATTGAAGTATTCAGCTAGACAAGTTGTTTTTCTTTTCCCTTTTAAGACAAATGACGGAATCAAAGCCGAGAATATAAATCTACCCCTCGCAGACCGACAAAGTCACTGCCAGCTGGAAAGATGGGAACAGGTTGAAAAGTGTCTCGACCAATCCCATCTCTTTGGTACTTTATCTTTCACTGGATATGTCCATTTTTTTCTTTTTAATTTACCCCACGGCTAGTGGCGTGCACGAGTACAGATACACACACAAACATAGAGAAGCGATCTAGTGTTGCCCTTGGCCTTGAATGATTACTTGTTCTACCATAGTCTAGAGTCATGTCTGTCTGGGAAGTCTTGATGTACACTGACTTGCATATCTTCACGAATTATCTGTAGTTAGGAGGGAGGGATCAACGTTCTTTTTTGATGAGCTTTCAGTTTTAAACCCAAAAAGCTTATTTGGTAGTTCAATTTAAAGTATTAAGACAGTTCTTGTAGTTATGATTTGTGGGAATAATTAGCAAAGATTATTGTGATGTTTTCAATAGAGACACCCAAATCGATATTTTTGCGAAGGAATCTTTTTAAAAATACATTTGTTATTAAAATATCAATATTTTCTTTCGTAGTCATAACAACTTCTTACAAAAAGATCTACGTAACATTTTGAAACTTTGTATAGGAATATTTGAAGGTACAGATTTAAAATTTATTGATCTTTCATTTTGGATCCATTTTCTCTTAAGATGGGAGCCTTCCATTATTGCATTTTCTGTTCTTTAATGAATGAAAAGTATGTTTGATAACTCACATCATTAGTTTTACAAATATACACATGGCATTTGTGATGAGTGGATGTAACAATATATTTTGTGATCTTGTTTCTTGTATATAAAACATCTTAGTTGCATTCTGTTTACAAGCTTGCTGTCTTATTTGGTATGTTTTTGATACGACGATCTCTTTAAACATTCAATTACCAGAAATCACGTGGGGCTCCTTATTAGTTTAGCATAGATTATATATTAAATTGAAATCTATCACCTATAATATTATTCGTTTAGAGTCATGGTTTGTTACGAAACGTAATGTTTGAAAACTTAGATCTCTTTAATTATTCAAAGAAAATTGATCGTTAACTGCTTCAACAGTAATTACTCTGGGTAGCCTGATTGTTTGTGACAGGGATACCTTCTGTTAATTGTAATTAAGAATGCTTAATTATTGGTAGCTTTCTGCCTAGACAGTACTCTGGAAAGCTTCGTTAACTTAGTATTCTGCTGGGACTGAAATTCTGTAATTTAACTTCAGAAAATTAATTGACTGAATCCGATCGTGTTTTCATCTACGTACACAGTTATTAGGGGAAGTTACGCGAATGTTTGAGGTCCACCACTGTTGTTAAGCATGTATAGTAACTTGTCTCCTGAGCAATTTGTCTCTCATTGTCTTAAATTGTTACGCCAGGACGTTGTACATAGAAATCCCTGTATAAATTTCATTAGACCACTTTCTCGCAACTGATTCAGTTAGCATAGGGAATTATGAAACATGTTTTGTACAATATATTTACTTATTTCTTAAATGTAGTAAGTTGTTTCTATTGAATATCATTTATAATGGATTTACTTTTCATTTTCCGTCTTTTACACGTGTGTATAATTGGCAAATAGATAAATCAAGGGACCAAATACACAATTCTAGTAAGCGAAATTATAAGTTACTCATCATTGTCGCTGGGGGAGGCACTAATAAGATCAAAAAACTACATATATATATATGTCAGTGTTAAGAATTTCAGAAGCATTTACAAATATTTTTACAATAGCTTTTTCGTGGAGTATAGTATATAGTCAATAGTTTTAAGATGAGCTGTTCGTACAGCTTTCCCTCCCCGCCCATAGAAAGAATCTGTAATAACAGGAGAACTGAAATATTGGATGGAACTAAATATTATTTTTTTGTCCGATTTCTTAGTCAACCGGGGTTTTTTATTTCCTTCAGAAAACAGAGTTCCCCCAAATAAACTTGGTTCAATTGTTGATTTAGCCATTAAAAGTTCTGCACAGTTTATTTTAAAGATATTTTTTTATTTTGTAATGTAAACCGTAGGCAACTCCGTTGTACGTAGTAAGAAGAAATACTTTAGATAGATATCTTAGGGTTTTAAGGTACATCATTTATGTTTTATCCGAGCTGAATTATAGAGGGCTCATGTTTGGTAGCGAGGTGTGTAGTTTTGATTAAACACTGCAGTAGTTGTCGCTATTGTCATATTACATAATGCTTTCTTAATTATTGTAAGTACACTAAATAATACCACCGCATCAGAGTAAAAGGTGGGTTGATACGAACGAGGATTTGAAAATTATCTAAATGTATAGGAGAATATACTAAAAATCGACGTTATCTGTTCATCCATCCATTTGTCTATCTAATAATACATCCATTTGTATATCTCATACATTCATCTGTCTATTTATTTATATTTTTAGTCTATCTGTATACCTTAGACTTTTACGTAATATTTATGAAAAGGTGGTAAATATTTCTTTTTTAATTTCTGCTCTCCATAAGCCCATTTTAATGTATTAACGATCATCAGTATTCAACAGGTAACCCGCGGCCATAATCTTTTTCAGCCCACTCATTTTAAGTTTTGTTTCCTATCTTATCACTGCTTGGTGCTAAAGGCTGTCTATATCACCCCGAATTTGATCGAGTAACGACAAGAATACGAACTTTTTGTTGCTTATACGTAGTTCATTTACATGATTAGGAAACCAGTTCCTAAACGCGTTTTTTTTTTTCACTGCACCATAACAGCTTGTAGACTAATCAATGCTTTTATTTGTATATCTTGGAGGATGAATTAGAGTTATGGGAAGTAGTTTGTAACAAATTAATTGAACGCTCTTTAAAATCATTTGAATGCATTGTTGATGTTGCCAAGGGTACTTCAAACAATCTTTGCCTAGACTTAATAACAGCGTGAAGATCTTTGCGTTTTT
>NW_013665624.1:900907-913378 GCF_000517525.1 Limulus polyphemus
AACAATCTTTGCCTAGACTTAATAACAGCGTGAAGATCTTTGCGTTTTTATCTTTCTTATGGGTTTGTTTGTTTTGAATTTCGCGCAAAGCTACACGAAGGCTATCTGCGCTAGTCGTCCCTAATTTAGCAGTGTAAGACTAGAGGGAAGGCTAGTCATCATTACTTACCGCCAACTCTTGGGCTACTCTTTTACCAACGAATAGTGAGATTGACCGTCACACCACGGCTGAAAGAGCGAGCATGTTTGGTGGGACGAGAATTCGAACCTGCGACCCTCAGATTGCCCTAAGCCAGTTTCTTATAGGAAAAATAAAAACGCAAAGATTAATAACGGAATAATATATTTTGTGTGTGGATAAAGTAGCTATAACTTTCATATTTTTCAAGTTTTTAAGGCTGTAAGGCTTGTCGATACCGTCTATGACTGTGATTTGCTTGGAATAACAAGAAAATGATGAAAACATCACTTTTTACCCTGCGTAACGAGAATTCGATAAATTCAGTTCTTAGAAAGAAATCAGATGAATGTAATTAGTATTGAAAGAGTGGTTCATGTTGAATGTAATTGGTATTGAAAGAGTGGTTCATGTTGAATGTAATTGGTATTGAAGGAGCGTGTCATGTTGAATGTAACTGGTATTGAAGGAGCAGGTCACGTTGAATGTAATTGGTATTGAAGTAGCTGCTCATATTGAATGTAACTGTTATTGAAGGAGCAGGTCATGTTGAATGCAATTGGTATTGAAGGAGTGACTCATTTTGAATGTAACTGTATTGAAGGTGCTGCTCATATTGAATGTAACTGTTACTGAAGTAGCTGCTCATATTGAATGTAACTGTTATTGAAGGAGCAGGTCATGTTGAATGCAATTGGTATTGAAGGAGTGACTCATTTTGAATGTAACTATATTGAAGGAGCTGCTTATGTTGAATATAACTGGTATTGAAGTAGCTGCTCATATTGAATGTAACTAGTATTGAAGGAGTGACTCATGTCACAGAAATCAGTTCACATATTGGAAAGAAGTGGAAAGAAGAAAATAGTGCACAAACGAATTGGTTGATTTAAAATCCATTCAGTTACGCATTATTATTTGTCGTAAACAATTTAAAGAAATGTAATCGCACAATTGTGTGCATAGTAAGTATACGAGTTCATAAAATGATGGTAAATTTCATCTACACTCACAGAGATTGTTTAGAAATACTTTAAAAAACAAATCTGTAATTGCATGATATCATATTTGTTGTTTTTATAAATTGAAGACTCTGTAATAAAGATTTTAAACAAATTTAGAAGATATGCCCCATTTTTATGATTCTTTATTCCTGCAGATAACACAATATTATGTCTATATCGCGTGTGTTGCTTTTAATCCAGACGAGTTCGTTTTGACGTTCCGACTTTCATTTATTTACCATTGTACGAGAATTAATGAGACCAAGATGTTCCCTATAGGATTTCATCGTTAAATTGGAAGTAAGCTTAACTTGAAAGCCGTCAGGAAATAGAATAGACAACTCCGCACGTTTCACATTTCATTAAATTTCTCAGGCCTCACTCGAGATTCCGTATATAATTGGTTGCAGAATGATATCATAATTACAAGCAATAATATTCACAAACATGGTGGATCAAATAACTTTCGTTAACTTCTATCAGCAGGGTTAGCATCCATGCTTTTGTCGAACCCAGTGTTATTGTGTCTTTCCATCAGTTGGTCTGTTCTTGCTTTAAGCTGCGACTCCTGTTTTTTCCTGTTTCTGCAAAGATCCTATTTTTCTGTAATTAGCATTGTTTTATTACGTTTTTTTTATCAGAATAGTTAATAGAAAAGGCACACGCCTAAAAGAAGAGCATCGTTCCATGACAACCCCCCCCCCCCCCAAGTGGCACAGCGGCATGTCTGCGGACTCAAAACGCTAGAAACCGGGTTTCGATACCCGTGGTGGGCAGGGCACAGATAGCCCATTGTGTAGCTTTTTGTTTAATTACAAACAAACATCATTACCCACCCAATTTGTTACCTGCATGTTATTATAACTAGTGACAGGTGGTAGTAATAATGCTTTCATCCTTTTAATTATTTACACTTAAATAAATATAAGTAGGAATAAATATAACAAGTAGGAACAAAAACATCAGTATTGCTTCAATTACAACACAAGTAGGAACATAAACATCAGTATTGCTTCAATTACAACACAAGTAGGAACATAAACATCAGTATTGCTTCAATTACAACACAAGTAGGAACATAAACATCATTACTGCTTCATTTACAACACAAGTAGGAACATAAACATCAGTATTGCTTCAATTACAACAAAAGTAGGAACAAAAACGTCAGTATTGCTTCAATTACAACACAAGTAGGAACATAAACATCAATATTGCTTCAATTACAACACAAGTAGAAACATAAACATCAGTATTGCTTCAAGGTATTGTGCTCCCCCCCCCCACCTTTCCGGTGGCGCATCGGTAATTCTGAGGGCTTATCCTTGAATCGGATTTGAATACTCATGGTGGGCAAAGCATTGATAGTCCATTTGTGTTTTAGAACAAATAAAAGTCGTTGCTTTTTTCCATTTATATTTCTCTAGTCTGATATCCTTTCGAGACAAGTTATGGGATTTTCATGGATGGAGGCAAAATATTGAGACAATTCTAATAAACCGCTTTAAATCCTTTTATGTCTCATTTATATTATTCACTTTTGAAACTACCATATATATATATATATAGCTATATTTTATTTGCTTGCATATTTATCAGTAAACTGTAAACAAAACATATTTCTAAGGCATTCAGCTCGAACGTTTTTATATCTATTGGAAAGTAGATAGACTTTGATAAGCTCTAAGCTATTAGTTCGTAAAAAATAAAATCATGATTTCCAGTTATAAAATATTTTCCTTGTGAATTCTTTTTTGGTGTTGTGTTCCAAGCGTGGGAGTATATCAACACCTAATTAGTTTTGCAAGTCGTTAACGGATATCATTTCATTGCATATATAAAATACAACAAACTATTAAGAATATTCATAGGTTTCAATTGACATTAACTACTCGGCACAGTTCAATACGATCTTCATCTTTGCCATTGAAACTTAAACATTTTAAATGTATTAGATTTTTTAAAATAACTAAATAAGTGTCTAAGGTTAGTCGGTCATGTGATTCATTCATCCAGGACGGTTCAAATGGCTTCACCTACCAGTTTAACGTTCCATGGAAACGGCCTTTCAATTTTCATCGCATTCTTTTATCAGTCCGCTGAATACCCAGGTGATGTTTCTCTGTTCAAAGTATATTTTTCTTTAAATAATAAAATCGATTTAAGTGTATTTCACGAAAATTATCATTTTCTTCTCTATTTTAGTTTTTCACAGTATCTGTTTGTTCCCGCATTCACTAACCAATGCCAAAAATACACTGAAATAAAATAATTGTGGTCGACCACCCACATTTCAAGGTTAACGAAAAACCAGTGAACTGATTATGGTTTACAACAACCTATAGAATTGTGGCGTGAAATATCACCCAGTTGAGCCTATACATAGTAAATCAATTTTGTACGATGGAAGGAAATCTAGTGTGTAAGGGCCTCATCAAGAGCAATTTATTGGGCACCTTTGTTTGAGAGTGCGTGAGTCGCACACACATGGGGGTGATTTGACGTCTTTCTGGAGACTGCTACCACTTACCGATAATCTTAGCAAAGATCGGACAGAGAATTATGTACTGAACAGCATGTAATTATCCCAAGTATTAGTAAAGTGGTCAGGAGACGGATCGGGCCTCTAAAGGTGCAGGGCGGGGCTAGCCTCTCTGAATGTCGTTTGACGTCTGTGTAGGTTTTTGGTCCACGTATATAAAATAATTCAACCTGAATTTGCAGACCAAAATCTATGTGTATCCATTAAGAAGCTTTCAGGAAACAAATAATGATCGATCTAACAAATTATTTAGTATTTTTTTTACTACGATTTATTTTCCTGTTGATGTTTCTAAGTGTAAACATAGTAAGATTCAGTATATTGTTTAAAAAATTCACACATCTTCATCTTAGTTTCTTTCTCTAGAAGTGATATTATTCCTGTCTCACTGTGTTCATAAAGACATGTATGTTATCTTCGCCATAAACAAACAAAAAGAATTAACAAACAATTATCTGTCTCGCTTGGTACTTCAGATTTGCTCTTCAGAACATACATTTGAAAAAAAAAATGTTTTTTTAAATATTCTTTTGTGAAAAACTATACTGCTTCAATACTTTCACATCCAAACAAGCAATTGGAAAACATCTATAATACGCCATCTAAAATTTATGTGTTGGTTAAACTCGACTCTCCTCTGAAGAATTTACATTTATTTGTTTTAAAGAACGGTATCAACTAATTTGGCACTTTTGATTGTTTTTCTCTTACTTTTTTATTTATGATTCTTACATTTAATGTTTCCGCTTGTTTGTTGGTAATTAAGCACAAAGATACACAATAGGCTATCTGTGCTCTCCCAACCATGGGTATCGAAACCCGGTTTCTTGCGTTGCTAGTCCGAAGACATACCGCTATGTCACTGGGGGCTTATGTATCCGCAGAGAAACATACTTTTTTTTATTGTTTCTTCTTTTTCCAAACACTTTTCAATCGACCGCTATTCCTTTAACATTTATTGGCGGATTGATTTGAAACTTGGTCTAATATGTCCAGATGTTTTATTTTTTTCATTCTTTTTGATTTAAATCTTCATATGGTTTTTATGGGGTGAAAGGGCAAACTACCCAAAAAATATATTTTGGACCCCTGCAGGATCACATCGTATTTTGTATTTCTGGTCCCACTCTGGATCCTGTGGTCATGATTTTGTAAACAGTGTTTACCCCCTCATAAACTAGCGACCAAACTTGGCACACACGTTTATGTACTACGAGCAGGTGTCTTAGTGGGACTTATTTTTTGATAGCTATAGAAGTAATTGGGTATAATAGAGGAGCTTGATTGGGAGCTTTGTGAATCATATCGGGGCCTTTGAATGCCGCGGCGTAGCGACTACTTTTGATAATGGATCACCCCCCCCCTCTCCACTTAAAACGTTTCCAGGTACATTTAGAGACCGCAACACAAAAACGAAATGTGTGACTCTGGAGGCCAACTGGTAACATAACAGCACGCACGATATTGATGAATGTTACCAAAAGAACATACAAATGTATGGGATAACGTTACAACCATTTTTTTTCTTAGAATAATCTCAAACTTCTTCTGCCTTTTTAATTATAAAACAAATCCGATTTTGCACACTGAACTCGGAAAAAAAAGAACTCTCTCTGCTTTCTGACAATTTGCCGTATTTTGAAGTTGACCTAGTCTTGAATTACAGGAAAAAAAAAGTTTAAAATTGGGTTTCGATACTCATTGTGTAGTTTTCTACAGGAAACAAACAAGCTACCGGAAATTGTGGATAATCCAAGTGGATATAAAAATATTAACATTTATTTTTTTCAAAGAAATTGTTACAAAAGCTCCATCTAGTGTACACTAGAAGAAGCTCTAACCGTAGTGAATTATCATTTTTAAGCAGCACATGAAGACTGACATTAAATCATTATCAAAATATAATTTCACTAATAAAGCGAGTTATAAAACAGATAAATGAAACAAAACAGTATTGCATAAGAGTAACAACTATATGAAGATGATACATTCAGTGGTAGACGTGTTCATACAAGAATTTTCTTATGAAGTAGACTCAGACAAAAAGTTGGTCCAAAAGCCAGAATTAACGTGTTATTAGTCTTCTACCTCTTCTTTTCCTTTAGGTTTATTTCGTGTTTCATCTTCCAATTAGCTGGTTTTTTTTTTGTTGTTGTTGTTTTTGTTTTTGTGGAACACTATGTCAAATGTTAATTTTCTGAAAAATCTTAAAAATCAAGGGTTCAAACTGATTTTTCTTAATCGGTTCTCTAGCCGAACAAACCAGAGTTATTAATATCTGAGACGTATTTGATTTTAGGAATTTACAAACCTGCATGAGAATATAGAAACATGCAGAGGTTTACTAGTTTTGCACTCTTTACATGTACACACATGCAAAGGAAATAATTTAATTCGTCTTATAATAACCTGTTAAGATAATTCCAGCGCTCGATCCTACAAATTACCGCTTATTCGGTTTTTGTTTAACTTTTATGATCAAATTTCGATACTCTCTCAGTTATTTTAAAGTGTTTGATTGAAGCGAAACCAATACAAAAACTTGGTTGCGGTTAGTGTGGTTGACATTGTTTCAGTGATCGAAACCCGTTTTAAAATTTTTTTCTTCCTTAGTGTAACTTGTAATTAAATATTATTATAATGGAGCTTATGATGTATACATCCAAAACTCGGATCTCGGAAAGTACCTCACCGATCATCACCAATTACAACTGGGTAATATCTTTATAATTAGACAGTATTTAATGGCTAAGCAATAAATGAAACAATAAAAATTACAAAAAAAGGACTAAGTTTCAAATATAAAACATAGTAAAAAGCGAGGCACTTTCATTGATAACTGCTTCTACAAAGAAATACTTCGCACCAACAAAATCTACTCTGTGTAACGCTGTAATGATAACTCATTTTTAAACTAAAACTTCAATAAAATAATTGGATGGTGAACATTATTGAATGTCAATTATGAGTACATTGTTGTAAAACTGTCAGACAATTACAGAAAAGACCTCAGACCCAATAACCTTCCTCCGGAAATAACAGTTATACCTACCCGGATGGCGGGTATTTCTGCTAGCAATGATAAAAGTCAGTAAGTATTAAACCAATAAAGGTGTTAAATAAAAGCTTAGTTACATTCAGTGAAGTACGAGCTTTATTTCTAAAAATTATATTACATATTTTTTCTAATTTTTGTTCCCCAAACTGCCATTTAAAAAACAGCTCCCCTCCGGTGTCTCAACGGTAAGTATGTGGGCTAAAACCCAAAAAATCGGGTTTCCATACCCGCGGTTGACAGAGCACAGATAGCCCAATGTGCGGCTGTGTGCTTGAAAACAAACACACATTCATAGTAAGCCACCTTTTTTGAAATCAAACAAACCAAGTTAAGCGGAACGTATTTAACAGTGAAACTGATAGCACTCGCCAACTTAAGCCAATATGAATTCACGCTTTTTTTTTATACGTTTGATACATAAATAGCAGGATAAAATCATGTTGATACATGAATGTTTTGGTTTTCAATTATGGTCAAGGAATAAGAGTTCATTTGATAAGCCACCTACCCTAGTAATATGTTCCCCCCCCCCCGTCGTTAATGTAAACAATCTTTATTGTGTATTAGTTATTAAGATGTTGAGGTAGGCCCTTGACATATTTAAACTAATATAAACTGAACATTATATCGAGGTATTTACATCCTGGTTTTTGAGGGGGGTGGGCAATGCAGCCTAAACAGCAGTCTTTAGTTTAGAAGTTTCAAATAGGAACTGGTTTATAATAAATCCAATATTGCCAGTATAAGCAAGTTTGCTTGGATATACCATATTGTACAAACTTTGTTCATTTGTTTTAGAGCAGAATCGCATATGGCTATCTGCTGCGTCAATCGCAGAGAAATGAACCCCGGATTTTAGTGTTGTAAGTCCTTAGATTTATCTCGCTGTCCCAGAGGGGGTCATTGTACAAGCTACGCTAATTGACGGTTTAAATTTACCAAATAGTGCAATTAATATGTTTTTAAGGGTACATTTATGCTTATACACTTGTTGCATTTGAAAGTTTGTTAAATTATGAACCACATTATATGATAATTTACACATTTAAACGTCAAGTATAAGTTTATCGACAGAAGAGCACATTTTCGACATCTTTGTCTTAATGATACGAATCTCATATTTTTGTGCCCCCCCCCCCCAGTCGCACAACGGTATGTCTTCAAATTTACAACACTAGAAATCGGATTTCGATACCCATGGTGAGCAGAACACAGATAGCCTATTGTGTAACTTTGTGCTTAAACACACAAAATCTTATTTTGTATATTATTGACAGACTACACCAAGAACGAGTGGGTTAATAAACTACACATGACTCTTAACTATATATCTTGGTTAGCTATTAGTTATTAACTAATACCTTTGTAATACTCAGGCGTGTGAGACTTTTTTAATTTTTATGTCCTATGTTTCAATGCATGTACAGCTGTTTAAACGGACACAGGCGAAAACGTCCATGGGAACTGCATCTGACACGTACGTGGTCGAATAGGACTGATATTGTTTCAATTTCTTCGGCCATCTGTCTCATGAAAACTTTTGAGGTTTCTATAATAAGCCTTCGCCAACTTCAAGTCCTTGATCATTATCTGGTCAACGACACTAGGAGATACGCCTAGCAGTGGCACAGCGGTATGTCTGCGGACTTACAATGCTAGAATCCGGGTTTCGATACCCGTGGTGAGCAGAGCACAGATAGCCCATTGTGTAGCTTTGTGCTTAATTACAAACAAACAAACCATAGCCTTTAGTTTGTGAATAAAGCGATGTTATAAAGGCGCATGTTCTGGTTTGTTTTGGTGATTTGTTTCAAAGGCCATTATTGTCCCAAATGTTCGACTGTGCGAGCTATTACACATTTCGAAGAATAGTGAAAGTTCATTTTTCCAAAATGTTGAGTTCGTTGATACTAGATTATATTAAAGTTTCGTTTTATGAATATTCTTTTACGGAAATGGCTGTGACGTAATCTTCCTGCCATAAGGAACCATGAAGCATTGCACTGTCGCATGACTGGGAATTCGTTATGAACTAAATACACAGATGCTAAACATTTCTTCCGTTGCGCTACCACTCGCAACTGCTGCATTAGCACATTTAGAAATCTCTTATGAATTACGATTAAGCTTCTGTAACACCTCGTTTCATTGCATTTGTAGAACAATATACCCAATTTTCTTTGTCTATTCTAACCTCATCTTGTAAAAATTTTTCGTAGGTCAGTAAGCTGTATGTAAATAAACAAATAAATTAAATAACAGCACGAAAACTTCTAAGAACTGCTACTGTTAATGTAGCAACATATTGTGTGAATATTCAACCGTACACATTATATCAAGCTACAAATGCAAAACTACTTTGACAAAACAAACTAACAAGGTTTTTTCCTCCAGACGTTATCTAGATACCTAGTTAACTTAAAGCTGGTGTAAACCTAAACATTTACATAATATTACTTAAGATAACTGTAATCATTTTATACCTACACCCTTAATATCAACTGAGGTGTGTGAGACTTTTGTTAATTTAAATTTTTATGTCCTATATTTCAAATGCATCTACAGCTGACTGTGCTATAACATTAAGTCCAAAATGAATAATGTTCTGTTATTATTACAGTGATTGGCGTTTACTGACAGACCAACAAATACCAATAGTATTTAAGGGAGTAGTCAAACATCTTTCATAAAGTGTTCATATGATTTCGTAATCCTACCGAATGGAGTCGAAGTAGCAATTAAACTATAGTCTTCAACTTCACAGACTTGGAAATTGCGTGCTTTCAATTCGCCATGGGGTTTTTAAACCAGTTTGGATTCTTTAATTGCACGCTGGAAATGCATTAATTTTACTAGAAGGTCTATTTGAATCCGTTAGTAAGTACCAGTGATAATTTCCCTACCACAGACGGCCCCTCAGGTAAATTAGTATTACCATAACTACAGAGATACTATTATTTTTTCTTTCAGTTTCACATGATTAAACGGACTATTGACAGACAATTGGAAGATACAAATACACCTCCATGTCTCTACCAAACCAGAGTAACACTCCAAGTCATTGATTCTAGCGAATTAACTCTTTATAACATCAACTCCAAAACATTAGTGCGACGTTTTGTAATTCAAACAGTTAGAGTTTTACAAGGAATGACAGCTTATTTAGGAGCACTGGCATTCGCAACCGAAACAATTCTTTCACGACAGAATAAAGATTCTTAAATATTACTCTTGTCAGAAATGTAAATCTCAGTAAACCTATCAAATTGTCATGAGTGTCGATGTCCTGCTGCTTCTGTCGACAGAGCAGGCTTAACAGAAACATATCAGTTTGCAGTGCATAGATAATGTAATTTATAGTATTATGTCGTTGAGCACTGATAAATTAAGTACAAACTGCTCTTCGTAGATTTAAACTGTTTAAACATTATTTCATCTATGATACATTGCGAAATCGGGGTGTGTTTAGTGTTAAACTATCTTTGTTCAAAACCGTGTTTTTGTAAGGTGTGATAATAAATAGTAAAGATAAAATTCATAATAATTTGTGAACACGTATATAAAAACGTTAAATGTAACGGCATAGTGGCATAGTTAGTTCACGATTAGATGCTGTAAATATATTTAGTTTACCTTGTTAATTTGTGATGACGTTAACGTTTCATTGGACCTACAACTGATTTTTTTTAAAGAATGATGAAAAACAAGTCGGATGTATTGGATTACCTAAAATTCTACTTTGTTGTAAGTGGTTTTATTAAGTCTCTGGGAGATTCTATGTATATACTTGTGGCTTTGTAGAATCCGAATACGTTATTCATGCTGATCAACTAACGGCAGAGGAGATATTTTCAGTTGTGTCTGTTCACCTCATCACACGCTTGATGCTGAAGTTCAGTGCAACATTTACTTTTGTAAGATGAAGTAGTGATAATGACTGCAAAAGATCTCTGATCAACTAACGGCAGAGGAGATATTTTCAGTTGTGTCTGTTTACCTCATCACACGCTTGATGCTGAAGTTCAGTGCAACATTTACTTTTGTAAGATGAAGTAGTGATAATGACTGCACAATATCTCTGACCACGTGTTATTTATCAGTAACATGATCTTGGTCGTTAAGGATAAAGAAACTGGAATAGGACCGCCAGTCTTGTCCTATACTGGACAGTCGATTTGTCACTTGTGTGTGTCAGTTGCAGCAGGCGTTCGACATAATTTTAATTCGGTTGACAACTGGAGCTTTTGAGTTAGTTACTTGTACACTTGGAGTGTTTGGTGTTGAGTGTAAAAGTTATCTCTTGTTCTTTTTCTGCATGACCTGGCGGTTGGGACTCTCGAATCGAAACCCATCACAGAACATGCCCACCTTTCAGCTATGAGTGCGTTAAAATATCATCATAAGTTCATAACGAGTTGGCAGTGGGTGGTGTTGACTAACTGCCTTTACTCCAATGTATCCCTTAAATTAAGGAAAGTCAGATAGCTCTCGAGTAGCTTTGCACGCGATTCAACAAACCCCTTTTATGTTCTACCGATCTATCAGTCTAGTTATCGATTTGCTTATACAGGTGGCCTGATATTTATAATAACTAGCAAAAACAACATAATAAATAAATGGATATTTAAGTTGAATTATTACCTCTTTGACGAGATTCTAAATGGATTTTGATGTTTTTTTAAATATTCACTTTTGTCTCCTTTCACCCTTTTTATTCTATTCATTCACTCTCTGTATTTATCATTTTTATTTTGAGATATTTATATTATGTTAACAATAATAAGGTACATTTTCTATTCAATATGAACTTTTGATCACAGCAATCTACCCATCTAGATCAGAACTAAAAATTAATAAGTAACGATTTGTTATTGTTAAGCACAAAGCTACACAAAGGGCTATCTGTGCTCTGCCACCATGGCTATTGAAACCTGGTTTCTAGCAGTATAAGTCCGCATACATACAGCTCCGCCACTGGGGGGTTTTAGTAATGAATATAACTAACTTATTTTATATAAAAAAATAACAATGTAGTGTAATATACATATTAAACAATCTAGCCATTATTGTTAATGTATCATTAAAGAAAGAACAGATCATAACTTATTGATTGTAAGGAGTTAGGACCAAATTGCAATTAGCAATTTTTACAGCCACAAATTTTTAGAAAGACGTTGGTAATGTTAAGGTATTGTTTATTACGCTACTATTCTGATTATTACAAATAGCAACAGGAATCTTTTACAAGCTCACTAAACTAGAACTGGTCTAGGCTTCTGGTATTAATAAATCAATCTTTAAATCATGTTAGACGAACAGCGTAGGACTGTGTATTACAAACATATATGTTTAATGAAATTAACAATGGAAGAAAGATAAGTAAAATGTGGTTGTAAACCTTGGGGTTCTCGACCTCATAGCGACTATTGGACTTTTAAAAGTTTAGATGAAAAATCTATTAAATATAAATTGTTCCTTAAAACCCATTCAAAGTCTTTATGGCTAATCAAATGCTAAGGTTATAAATCGGCGTGGAAGGACATATTCCTGTTCTTCATAACAGGGATTGTAAGAAAAATATAATTAGGATTATGTGGATGATATTTTCTTTTGTGTTAAACACTCGGAATACTTTACTTACGAAATTGGCATGGCCAGGTGGTTAAGGCACTCGACTCGCAATCTGAGG
>NW_013665624.1:913549-917487 GCF_000517525.1 Limulus polyphemus
AAAAACAAAAAAAACTTTTCGAAATTGTTAAGGAGAGAAAATAATTAATTCTGGTTGTACAAATACAATAGTCCGCTTATGGTCATTTGATGAATCATCCCCTTAACACATAGAAACTCCTAATCACGACTTAGCCTTATGTAAGCATTTATACTAATATTCTATATGTTCAAGGAAGAAGAGTGTGTGGGCTTCTCTTTAGTGTGAACGAAATGGAATATAATGTTTGAATTGGATGATGAATTAGACGTGATTTTATTGATTTGACATTAGGCTGTCCTCCGTTATTTATGCATCCATAACTCTCGACATATGACTCGGAGACACTTCCCTTTTCACGTCAGAAGCAGCTACCCCCCCCCCCCACCTCCAACCTGCAGATTAACTGAACTGTTTGGGAAGTAATCTATTTTTGATTTTCTATGCTCTTGGTAATTTGTTTTGAGAAAACAGCTGATGTGTGTGCTAGGTTAAGGCAAGTTATCCAATAGGAATAAACTTTTATTAATTGTTTCCCATTTCAGATTCAGACATACAAAAACTTTTGTAGGAGATTTATTTCATTTTTTCGAAAAAGTATTTTTAAAACTAAACTTATATGTGTGTGTGTGTGTGTGTGTGTGTTTAGTTATAGCAAAGCCACATCGGGCTATCTGCTGTGTACACCAAGGGGAATCGAACCCCTGATTTTAGCGTTGTAAATCCCACCGGAGGACGATTCAATTTATGTTTTGTTTGTTTTAGCGCAAAGTTACACAATGGGCTATGTGCGCTCTGTCCATCGCGAGGACTCGAACTCCCAGATTTTAGCTTCGTAATTGCGTAAACTTGCCGCTGATTCACCGAGGGACTTTAATATGACGCACAAACTATGTAAGTTATTATTTTCATAACGGGGCATAACCGTTACAAATAATGCTAAACAATAATTTCCTAGAAATATGTACCAATTAATATTACGAATCCATTGTTATTTTTCAAAACAAAGTACCAGCTATCCCAGCTTAGCTCATGAAACTAACCCAGGAACTCGTGATGTGAGCGCTGTGGTCTTTATATGATGGAATCACATGCGTCTTAACATTGGGGTTAACACAAGGGTAAAATTCAAATCTAGTAACACACGGGTACCATTGAAATTTAAAGTTTTTGAATGAAAAAACATGAATCGCGAAACACAATTCATCTTCCTAAGTGTAGCAGTGTCTCTTTTGGCAGTTTATTTCATAAAAATATCTGGTGCTTTTTTGATGTTTTAACTGAAGGAAGACCAGGTGACGTCTCACAACTTAAACTTGAAGTATCTTATGACGACCATGCTACATCAGTTAAACGTGTAACTACTGTTACATTAGGTGGCGCCGAAATAAAAATACATAACCTTTCCTATCTTAGAACTGCTGATCACAAGCACCTACTGCCTAGATGGCCGTTTATACTGAAAAAATGGGATTGACTGTTACATTTATATCGCACTCACAGCTGAAAGTGCGAAGCGTATTCAGTGGCTTATCGTGAGCTCAAACCTTAAACCATGTATCCTCAGCCCCAGCACGCTAACTATTAGGCTAATCCTGACGTATAATGTTTAACTACTAGTAATGTGTCAGTATAATGGTAATAAATTTATTTTAAACACAAATCATCAAACATACTTAAAATGTTTTTGATAGATATATAATGTTTCATTTTCCACATTTTACTTTGATAATTGTACCATTATGTCACGCTTTGGTTGGAATAGACATTTGCTAAAGCTTCACATTATTTTAGTAACAAAAAAGTGTCATCAAGAGATAGAAGGAACACCAGCATTATAAAGATGCCTTTTAATAAGAACCACTCAAGCTTCAATTCAAACCGATGTAGATATAGATACACGCGTTGGTTGTATGATGTGATCTACCTTTGGATTATCGTTGTTTGTCTTAAAGCAAAGCCACATTAGGCTATCTGCTGTGTCCACCATGGGGAATTGAAACCCAGATTTTAGCATTGTAAGTCCGGAAACTTACCGCTGATCCAGCGGGTACTTGTCGTTGGAAGTGCCAAAGTTTTGCCATTGCTGTCATTAGGGTGTACAAAGTCCAATTAGTCCGTTCCTTTGTGGAATTCAAACAAAATTTCCTGTCGTTTTATTTTTCCTACTACATTTTTCATCTCGTATAAAAGAGAAAAGAAAATAAGCGGTGGACGGTATTATGAAATAGCCTAAATAGAAGACATTTCAATTATAAGTAAGGTGTTACAATTAACATGATGTATTACAATATACGACAGTATTTAAGTGAAGAACGGGTAAATCAATCATCATTTCATTAAAATGTTACATGGAAAGCATTGGAAGTAATAAAACATAGGCAGTACTTTAAAATAAGTAATATATTTATATTTTTATGTTTCCCGTACAAAGCTAAGATTTGAACTATGAAACAGCGGAGTTAAGCCTAATTGTTAAAGATTTAAGTAGGGTGTGTAAGCGTTAATTTAATTTTATAATTTATTATAATTTTTTTTTCTGGAAAATTGTCTCCCAGTGTTAATTATTTCAATATAACATAAGATTGTACTGTCAGACTACTTAATAGTAAAAGGTACACCCTGTTTATTATCACTATAATATTAACAATTAATCACTGTTTTGTGTTGGGGTCGTTATCTCCCATGTTAGCGTCGTTATTCACACGTTTTCATTTTCCCCAAACGGCCTTAGTTGTTCTTTTATTGTTTTTTCTCTACCATTTTCTTTTCCTCTTTATTTTTACTCTCTAGTGCTTTTTGAATTTCCTTTTCTTATCCGTTATCTGTATTATTTTCTGTATTTCTCTCTCCCCCTCTTGTCTATTTTTTTCCTTCTGTTATCATCTTCATTTTAATTTGCTTATTTATACATTTTTATCTCTTTCTGTATAATCTACAAAGTCTTTATGCTACGAATATTTAACGATGATAATGGGTGAACATCATGCTTAATATAAAATAAGAGTATATTATTGACTGGTAATAGCAAGAGAATTGGTTTCATGACGACACTACCATATCGTTGTGGACTGATGATTCGAAAGAGGTCTCCATCACGAGTTTTTCCCCCCAAACTCCGCTTGTCTAACGAGGCCCAGCGCCGCGGCTTGTCTGCTCTACATGATCTATGGGCCACGTTTGCGATAAAGAATTGATTCCCGGTGTGAGAAGGGATTGTTACTAACTACAGTTGTAGTTGTTTCACCGTCACATGTTCCACATTTGATTTAATTTTCCTTCTTGTTTTCTACGTAACTTTTTACCATTCAACCTTTGTCTATATAATAGAATTAGGAGATGAGAGGGTTTTATGCGAAATAGTTAATTTCATTGAGCTAATAAATAGTGTATGACTTGATAGGTCTTTTAAGGAAAGTATTTTTTCTTTATAATTAATTTACCATGAAAGCCTTAGCTTTCGTAAATTACCATTGTGCACACTTTACTCATTGAAGATTGAAGAGACTCTATTAGAGATTAAACATGCTCTAAGTTTAATTACTTTAGTGATCTTCCTGGAGCCTCTAAAGATGTATTAAGCTTAAAGGATTTTACCCGTGTGTTTAGACAGCATAACCGTTCGAGAAAATTTAGTTTTAACGTTATTACTCATGCATCATAGACAGTAGTGTAAGTGTAGATTACCATAGCTACACAACTTTTTTATTGAATGCATGTTGAGGGTGCAGGATTCAATGCTGAGTTCCAGGGTGCGGAAAGATAGTGTAGTTTATTAAATAGTAGCATAATAGATATAAGGTTTATTGAACTGTGCGGAAAGAAAATACTTTTAAACAGCACAGTACGTCCTCTTAATGTTAAGTTTCAAAAAGATCGTTAGAGAAACACTGAAAGAAAGCTTAATCTTAATGCACTATATATATATATATATATATATAGAGAGAGAGAGAGAGAGT
>NW_013665624.1:918487-925658 GCF_000517525.1 Limulus polyphemus
TTAGAAACGTATCCGCATGTTTAACGAATTCAATTGATTCATACCCCAAACCCATGTTTCATTATTTTTGTTGTTAGCTTACACAACATCACATTTCGTATGAACTCATTGTACTCCCGAACTCATCAGTCAGTTATCCGTCAATGTTCAGTAGGATGAATATAATATACCAGGAGAAACACCAGTTGGTTGAACTACGTTTCTCTCCCACACTGAGTATTATCCAGAAAAGTGATGAATATCACCGAAAGAAAACGTTTTTAGAAAAACAACAAATGACTGTTTGGTTATGAGTCATCTCAACCGAATCCTTACTCCATCCAACATATACTCTTAACTCATTATTTCCATCAATCATAGTATTATACCTAGTAGAACACGAGCTGCTAATCATATATATCATTCTAGCATAACTTCTTTATTATTAACAATGTAGATATCCAAGAAATCCATCATCCCAATTACCAAAGTTTACCTGTAACTACCGATGCATATTTTTCAATATATATATTTCCATCTGTCAACATCTCTATCTATGACCACTTTGTATTGTCTTTGGATGTCTGTTTATTTTTAGGGATATATTAATAGAATTATCAGACGTGCACTTCAGTAAGATCAAATATATGTATCCATTGCTAAATATTTAAGTATATGACGGATTTTCACCATAAACTCCTTATTGAAGCTTATTAAGAGTTCCAGAATACGTCTAATTGCGCGAGATCTTATGTGAGTGCCCGCATATTTAAGCATTTTGTTTTATGTTACAGCATCTGTTTTTGCAGTTCTAATTTCTTGTTCACGTATAAGAATTTGTATGATTACATTATAGTTTGTTATACCAGATTTATTGAGATGAAAATCAAGTATCAGCGTTTAGTATACACAATGTATTTTTTAGAACAAAATGGCTACTAATATAAAGCATCCCAGAATAATCTCTCTCCAAATTTTGTTGTGGTTAGATAATGATAAACTTAACAACAACTATACTTTTACTTCTACAAGAGCCCACCTCCCCCATCACTGAATGTACGTATATCAATATGAGTAAATTACACAACTGAGAGCAATAGGCCTGAAAATGTCTTGTAAGTGATTTTTGAATGCAACTAAATGATGAACGAACAGGATGTTACAAAACAAGGGATTCTACCGTGAAACCATAAACAATATGTTTTAGTGGCTTTGAAACTATGTCAAAAACACTCGCAACAAGATTAAAAATAGATGTTCTGTATAATAAATAATCACCGCCCCCGGAGTGAACAAATAGATGTAAAGTTATAATGATTATAATCACCGCCCCCGGAGTGAACGAATAGATGTAAAGTTACAATGATTATAATCAACGCCCCCGGAGTGAACGAATATATATAAAGTTACAATGATTAGTCAACGCCCCCGGAGTGAACGAATAGATATAAAGTTATAATGATTATAGTCAACGCCCTCGGAGTGAACGAATAGATGTAAAGTTACAATGATTATAATCACCGCCCCCGGAGTGAACGAATAGATGTAAAGTTACAGTGATTATAGTCAACGCCCCCGGAGTGAACGAATAGATATAAAGTTACAATGATTATTGAAATTCACCGTTTTCAAAGTGTATGTGGCCCTAGTACTTTAGACAATGAACTTAAAAAGTCATTAATCATTAATATTCCGAACACCAACACCTAAATAATCTTGTTTTTTTTTTCCTAGCGAAGTTCACTTTAAGTTCAAACAGACAGATGCGATTCATAAGTTCAAACAGACAGATGTGATTCATAAGTTCAAACAGACAGATATGATTCATAAGTTCACTATAAATTCAAACAGACAGATGTGATTCATAAGTTCAAACAAACAGATGTGATTCATAAGTTCAAACAGATATGATTCATAAGTTCACTATCAGTTCAAAAAGACAGATGTGATTGATTCTACTTCGATAAATGTTTAGTAATTATTTATCATTTGGACTTTCTGTTGAAGCCATAGTGTGTTGGAGAAACATAATTTACATATAAAGAAACGTAGACTTGCTTCATTAACCATGATTGTCACATTCCATTACACAGAAGAAAAAATAAATCGTACATCATTAGTATTATGGAGTCAAGTGGTTTATATGTTCTTTCAAAAAAGTGAATTATTTTAAGACAAAAATCTGTATTAAATATTGAATAATACCGTCGTTCTATTTTTAAAAACAAACTGTTTCGTCTCAAGTATTTTTGTATTATTTCGCTTACCACATAGATAGCTGTTTATTTACTGTAAACTGGATATATTTTCATATTGAAATGGATTTTTATAAAGATTTTTCAAGATAAAAATAATAACACGTCATGTGTTTTGGACCTATTTTTTTAAAGGAGGCAATAATCAAACAAACACAGACTCCTACAGTTTGAGACAGAAAAAGATTGCACACACACACACACACACACACACATACAACATTGACGAACTGATTGGATGAAAGAAACAAGAACTGAGTAATGGTTCACAACAGAACACTGCTGGAAGGATGAACTGATTGCGTTAGCTACATTCCATAACTTGTGAGTTAGACGGCCGATTAATGTTCCACACGCTAGAGACAGACATTAGATATTCAGTCCCCGTGATTAATTACCAGAAACCTTTTATTAATACCTGCTCTAAGTGGAACGCCGACGTTGTTTAATTGGAACTCATTTAATATGTGCGTTTAAATATATTTCTATGTAAAATCCGCTTCTATCTTCTGTTTTACTGCAGGCGAACAGTCCCACAATTCTGCTATTCAGTATAGAACACGCAGCTTCTGTCTTGTAATAATCATACATATTCTGAAATGAGCGCAAGAGTTCAGTAACAAAGAGTTGAATATCACAAAAAATTAGAGTAATACAAAAAAAAACTTGCATCCACCTGGCAAGAAACAGACAATATTACATCGCGTTCTCCAACGAAATATCCAAGATTTTTTGTCCAGTCGAAGTCTCTTATACTGCATTACTTTCAGCATTAGATAATAACATATTTTGTAGGTGGTTACCAGTTAACTCACTACTTTCCAGAAGTAAGAATTTAAATAGAACATATAAGGTTGACTGTAACCACCCATATTATTTGAGGATTGTTTATTATACATAATGCTTATATAACATTTTGTTGTTGTACCAAATAGTATCAGTGAAATTTCATCACATACGAACGTCTTTTTCGATCGATTTTTTAGAGTTTAGTCCTGTTTCAGCTTCATTTATATTGTGTTTGTTAATATCTTAAATTTTCTGATAATACTACTTCGCATTAAAAAAATCAAACTCCTAACACGGTCATTGACTTTTGTTCTTACGTGGATGCCAATGCTTTCTCACTCGAACCTAAAGATGTATGGTGTAGATGGCCGCCAGGACTAAGCAGCGAGCTCTAACATGGCCCCAATCCATCACAATATACAGTGGAAGAACATAAACTAAATTATCCTCATTTACATAAGAATAAACAGCAGATAGCTGGGTCTGCATGACTGTGGGTAGGTACGAAGTCGGGGCACCTTTCCTGCTTCGGAGGCGTGGAAAAGTATATGAAGTTAAGGAAAGATGGGGAGGAAAGAAGGGTGGGTTAAAAGTACTCCAGTAAAGAGAAGGAAACTCTTTTCAGGTGTTCCTAACCCCTAGTCTAGTCTACTTAGTCTGACTATTTGTATGCGGTGATTTTGGAGTGTACAGGGGCTTCGTTAGGTGCATGTCCTGGTACCGCCCTCAGCCTATCGACTATGCGCACGAGAAGCTTCTTCAATCGTAGTGTGTATAGAAAATCTAGAGGGCGCAGGACCTTGTCTGTTTCATAGTTATTTATTATAATAGGTTTTCCCCCGCGTAGTGAGAGGCGAACCCATCTCAGTAAAGACATGGTGCTAAATATTGTTATCAGTGCCAGATCACATACTGCAATCCATTAGGTTCTTCAGGCAGAACTTGTTTTAGTCAATCTTGTCCATAAGGACACACACTACTGACCATTTTTAAAAGCGGTCTAGTGTTTTACGTCCGGTTATCGAAAACTTGAAGTCACTTTTTTACCTACAGTAAATAAAAGAAAATCAAGAGTGTTATTTTGAATTTACTTTAAATGCAATTATATATGTATATTCCAGTGATTTAACGTAGTATGTTAGGCTTAATAGGATTGCCGTTATAAGACCCAACAGAACGTGTCTTATTGTATAATATTAGAAGGAATGTTACTTTAATTGTTGGAAAGATAAAAATATCCTATCTAGATATCTTTCAATTCCTTAGAATTCAAACTATAATACAACCACAAAACGTTTTTTCCGTTCCTCTCAATGATTTGATTGATGGATGATCTTATCACAAAAGCTGCATCTAAAAAAAAGGGAAGAAAAAACAAGCTGGCAGCACAGTAATGATAAATAAACCAGTATATTACAAATGACTCCGTTTTCTCGTTTCCTTTCATGGAATCTTTGCAACAATCCTCGATATTGTATTCGTACTGTACTAGTTTTATAGTTTTTTTCCTGATTAGGAAACGTGTATTTAGGAAGTTAAAGAAAAATGCTTATATGTATACAATCATATATATATATATCTTATTGAACTTTGAAACACATTTTGGGAGAAAGCACAAGTAAATAGTCGATGCTAATTGTAAAGTATTTTAATGTAAAACAGGATTATACATTGGTTGATTCATGAAATGATGTTCGCATGGATACATAACTTATAGCTGGAACAGTTTTTTTCGTTCGATGCACATTAAGTAGATTTTTCATAAGAAATAATTATTTTTATTACGTTCATTTCATTCTCATGAATCAGTACACTATTTAATCCATTTTACTATACACATTCAAATCATGCAGTTGTATAAAACTTTATACAAAAGGCACATTTCTCTGGTAACATCCATGTTTTCATAAAACAAAGCAACTTCAAACTATAATAGATCAATCAATAAAATTTGAATTCTGAAGAGTAATAAAACTCTATTCTAGACATTAGTTCTTTGAGAAAGATGTGTGTTATATAGTGTGTCGATTTTATATAGTTTTCAAATGTTTGTAACAAAAATATCGCGTTTTTACTGTAACTGTATATTCTATGTAGCAATTAATTTTGGTAAAAAAAAATAGTGCGAACTTATAATGCTAGAATCCGGGTTTCGATACCCGTGGTAGGCACAACACAAATAGCTCATTGTGTAGCTTTGTGCTTAACAACACACAAACAAAATATACAATAAAATAAATGATAGGTGTGATTGCGTGTTTGAAATGACAAGATATTATTATTATTATTGTGCAGTTTCATTAAAAAATGCCTACATTATCTAATTTTATATACTCTTAAGTTTATTTACGTAGCTATTCTATGTACATTCAAGCACAGCTTATGTTAATTAATCTATTTAGCCTACTGCGCACGGTTTGGGTTAGTTATCCACGACTATATTTTTACTACTATTAAAGCAGATTTTGTCTGTGTTCTTTTTTAGTTTTATTAACCTCATGACAAAATGTAACATAATTTGCTACAAAAATGGCCAATTTGCAGCAGCTGTCACTAGTTTCTGTAAAAATCTATAACTGCGGTTCAGTATCAAGCTTCACTGTTATATGAATGGCGTGTAGTAGTGACTCCTACGTCTGTTCTTAGGAAAAGAATGGAACATGTCTCTCATTACATAAAATACTGTTTTTACCATCAACTTGTGTAAGGCTGGGGAAGGGATAGATATGAATGTGGCAGCCTGATGCTTGTCTGCTTTGTACAAAAATATTCCAACCACTGTTTATAAATATTGAACAATAATGTTTAATGGAACTAAGTGATTGATATATTCATTACAGTGGCAAAAATTAGTCATCAGCAAAATCTGAACTAATATGTGAATACTAACCGCAGTTTACGTTGTGCTAATGAAAAGTCAACGGTTCTGCTAAGGTGTGTCATTTTAAATCTTGGAAGCAAACGAATTTAGGAGACAACATAAGCTATAGTTTAATAAAATATTTGGTGAAACGTTTCGCTTTGCAATATGATCTATAGAGCTGTACATAACTAAAAATTAATAAAGAACCTTGTATAAGTTACCGATTGGATTTCGTATACCTTCGAAAGTTTGAATATAAAGAGCTCTGTGTCATGAGATTTTTGGAGTTTTTGTACCTAAAACATTCTTTGTGATTGTGCGATGTTTTCCAAAATCATAGATTGCTCACATTGAAAAAAATATACTCATTTTTTTAAATTTTGTTATTAAAATATTTTTCACTATAATTCAAAATCATGTAGAACTTTTGTATCATTAAATTGAAATATAAACAAACATTCAAGCGATAATTAGAGTCTTCGTTCATCTTAACAACCTTTACCAATAAATTCAAAACTTACACGTTTCTATTAAATAGATTTCACGCCATGAACCCATCCCACAATGAAGGATATAAAATAGTTTACCTGTTTTGTTTTCTCACGTACTCTCTTGCCCCCCAGTGGCACAGCGGTATGTCTGCGGACTTACAACGCTAGAATCCGGGTTTCGATACCCGTGGTGGGCAGAGCACAGATAGCCCATTGTGTAGCTTTGTGCTTAATTACAAACAAACAAACTCACGTATTCTCGCTTTTTAAAAAAAATTAAAAAAATTGCTGCATTGATTTTTGAATTTTAAAAGAACTGTGATAGAAAATTATGGGTATGTTTGATATTAGTTTATTTATTTTGAAGACAACAATAACAACCAATTTAGTTTTAGAGTAAAAGTAGCAAAGCCATCTGGAAAGAGGATGAATTTCCATAATACTCGTTTTATTGTAATTGATGTCTTAGTAGATTAGGTACATTTTTGTGACATAGTGACACACAAAAAAAATGTACACATCAGCACAACCTAATTGTCTGTGTTTAATATCAAGCTTCCAACATTTGCAGAAATAGCTGTGCAAAACGACAGAAGTTAATTAAATAAGAAGATTTTGCTTGTTGTTTTTTCTTGCGCGCAAAGCAGCAGAGTAAGCTATCTGTGCAGTACTCACCGCAGGAATCAACTCTTAAATTTTAGTATTGTAATCTCTCAAACTTATCGCTCGGCATGGTTAGGTGGTTAGGGCGCAATCTGTGGGTCGCATGTTCAAATCCCCGTCACACCAAACAT
>NW_013665624.1:926658-935983 GCF_000517525.1 Limulus polyphemus
AGTCGTTCATTGCTAAATTAGGGACGGCTAGCGCAGATAGACCTCGTGTAGCTTTGCGCGAAATTCATAACAAACCAAACCTCAAACTTATCGCTAAATCACAATGGTGACTAATCAAGATGGGTGTGTGAACCAAAGAAAGAAGACTCATTCAAAGTCAACGCCAAATAAAGAACCTTGAATAATATTGATGGTTTCATTATCAATATGTACTATTGACGTATTTGATGTTAAACATCCTAAGAGGGAACAGAAATTACTGAACGGTTTCAATACTGTTTATTGGTTTCACTTGAAAAACAATGAATAATTACTGGAAACTGGGAGTGAAGATTCTAACTCAGGCATTTATGTCATTTTTTTCTTTCTTGAAGATCAACATTGAATACTAAAGATACGTTTTCAGACAATACAAGTAAGGGGGACAGCGAGACCATAAGTATTAAACGTGCCTGGCAGTCTAAAGCCCTTGATTGTTTTCAGCGACTTAGCGAAATCCAGACATACCCAGGAAGGACAAAACACATTGTGACTATGAATCAGACGCCATAGGCTGAGAGAAGATAAAACAGTAAAGCGGCATCCAGACCTTTCAGCAGCTCTTGGGATATCACAAGTCCAAGTATATACAACTGACGATACATAGAACCAATCCATACTAAGACTGAACACAAAACTCTATAAGTATTTTATTCAATATATACCGCACAAAACTTTCATGGCCTGCGATTTATTAATGTAAAATAGCGACCATCAAGCTGGGCAACCCATCAGTTAATGCATACCACGCTATCATTGGAATGATTACCTCCCGCTTTCTCCATTTTTTTTAACTCGTTGCAAAAACTGGGCTATTTTATTGTCATAAATGAATACTGTATTTTTATATGACTTAAAATGTACCTGACTCTGCAAATTCAGGAAAAAATAAAACAATTTAAAGCGTAAAATTTTTAAGTTCATTAAGTTCTTCGGTTTGGTTTTTGTCACTGGACAAACCTCATCATACTTGATTCACGTGACGTTCCCAGAAAACCATCGTACAGATCTTGAAGACTAAAGTGAACTTTTGAAAAAGTCACACAAGCAACAACTGATATTTAGAATAACACCTTCTATTTAACTTCCTACACACTTAATGTCATGCATATCTCTGCTAATAAATTGGATGACAGTTGGTTATATAAGTTTTATACAGATTTCCCAAGATAAAATTAGAGATGATGTCGACAAGCTACTCATACAACCGGTTTAAACATCAAAGCCAAAGCTGATAATCGAGTGATTTGTAAATGGTTTTTCAATCTATATAAATAAACGTCAATATGTGTATGTACCTGTTCCTTATTTGTTTCCACATTTCTTGATCAATAAGCACCAAACTTGACACAATGATATAGGATGACACGAGGAAGGTTGTGAGGGAGCCTTGATACTAAGGTCAGGAACAATATAGCATCAAAGGAGTTTATTATTTTAGTGCAAAACTGTACAATGGGTTATCTGAGTTGTGTCCATTGCGAGGGTATTATAAGCGAACATACAATTGGGCCACTTGGAGGCAGCTTTTTTTTACTTTATTAAACGACAGTTGAAAAGTTTCATAGTTCTGTTAACTCTGTTTTTGTTTTATTCAATATTAACTGGAGTACTCGTCTGTTGAACGAGTGAAATAATAATGAAAAGAATGGCATGCTGTTTTCAAGAATTCTATCAATATGAAATTAGATAGGGGTCCACCCCACTCATGATTTTCCTCATATCAAATTGCGCTGATTTGCTAGTTTTTTTTCTCCGAAATTAGATGGACGGACGCAACCGCCCTCATCGTTAAGACCTGGAAGCAGGATCAGTAATTGCCATCATCAGGAATTCAGACATTACTCGGAGAGTTAGTCTTCAGGTTTAGATTTCCACTACTAAGAAGGGCAACATGTTAGTCTTCAGGTTTAGATTTTCACTACTAAGAAGGGCAACATGTTAGTCTTCAGGTTTAGATTTCACTACTAAGAAGGGCAACATGTTAGTCTTCAGGTTTAGATTTCACTACTAAGAAGGGCAACATGTTAGTCTTCAGGTTTAGATTTTGACTACTAAGAAGGGCAACATGTTAGTCTTCAGGTTTAGATTTTGACTACTAAGAAGGGCAACATGTTAGTCTTCAGGTTTAGATTTCACTACTAAGAAGGGCAACCATATAAGTTCTAAACAGAAATACCTAAGTCGCACTTTTATAAACAGAAAACTTTCTCTGTTATTGATAATCTTATATATTTCGTTACATAAACCACAGCATATTTTTATCAAGTATATACATGCATACATTTTCTATTGTTTTACACTTTTCAGTTGTTTTATTTTTAATGCAGTTACTCTTTAAAAATACGAGAAGATTGTGCCTTATGTAGGAACCAGTTCTGTAATATGCACCATTATCGACAAATTATTAACGTTTCGACATCGTATTATCTAAGAGAAGCGTGCACTATGAACCCTCTTATAAGATGTGTTACAATATTGTACGTAGCATCAATTGATGAACTCGGGGGACTCATAAATTACAACTTCGAATAGGCAAAAGTATTTAGGAAGACTCTGCAATGTGGAATGTATTTATATTAAATTCGTGTTGGGAATTATTTTTGATAATAAGCTTTCCTAAAATTTAGCGTCCTTAGAAATATCGTGTCAAGATTACTATCAAAGTTTTTCTACTTTTATCGTTTTGCATCCCTAGTAATGAGGAGATTTTATTGCTTTAAACGCTATACCAATCAGTATTCCCGAATAAGCGTAGGAAGCATAAATGAAGTACACTTTGTGTATTTTTAATCAATCTACACAAAAATTAAATCTTGATTGCTAAATACGTGGTTGTAGTCGTCTGTCTCTCTATGCTCTCATTCATAAGAAACGTATGAGAAAATAAATGTTATATTCTTTACAGTAATATTAAATATTTAATCTGGGAATTTCATTTATGTGTTAGAAACTAACATGGATGTCATAAAGATGATGCCTTGAATGTGTCTAAAAATTTGCAGTAATTTTGTGAAAACCCATGGTAGGAATCTTTAATCTTAAAATAGACATGTTTGAACACTATTTGGACAACCTGCTGGACACAAATGTGTATTTAGTTCAACTAATCTAGCATGCTCAAAGCCGGTTTTTCAATTGAGAATTAAAAAAATTCATCTGATTTTAAGTGGCAGTTATAGAAAGCATATTCTCAGAAATAATATTTCCGGAGAGGTTTTATTTGTTTGGAATTTTGCGCAAACCTACAATAGGGCTATCCGTACTAGCCGTTCCTAATTTAGCAGTGTAAAACTAGAGGGAATGCAGCTAGTCATCACCACCCACCACCAACTCTTGGAATACTCTTTTACCAACGAATAGTGGGATTGACCGTCACATTATAACACCACCAGACTGAAAGGGCGAGCATGTTTGGTGGGACGTTATTGTGTATGGCCATTGCTATGCTAATTCACCCTCTACTGATCACACCTATTAAAGTATATTTCAACTTCAGTTTACTTTCTTTTTCTCTATATTTTTATTAAATCTACACAACATCCAAAAAATTCAATAACTTCATCAGTCAAACAACTTTCATAATAGAACTGAACATGGCATGGCCTAATAGTTATCATGTCAGTGTTGGGATCTGAGGATCTATGGTTCGCATCCAATTACCATTTAAATACCACCCTCTAGGACCATGTGTGCGTTGTAATAGTAACGGTTAAATCTTTCTATTCGATAATAGTACCTAAGAGCTGACGATGAGTGTCGTTAACTATCTGTCTTCCCTCGTGTAGTTTTGTGCCAATATTCAGAAAGACAAACAAATATAATCGAATCATCTATCCGATATTCAATGTATTGGTCAATGTTATTTGTTTTATCCAGAGGAGTTGCCTAGAACTCAGCTTGTTACTCTTGTGGCTGTAATTCATAGTATATTACATATTTAGTAATTGGTTTCACCATGGCAACAAAGAACATAGGAAGAAAGGTAAGATTATGAAACTACACATTCCTGTAAAAATCCATCACTTCTTCATCCTTTATAAGCCGCTTCTAGAGAAAAGCATATATGAACTAGGCTTCACTTTCCTCAGTTTATCCTTAAAATGGAGTCCTTAATCTCTCATCGAATGTTGTATTTTCAAGTTTCATACCAAGCATGCTTTTGTTAAGAGAGAGCTAATGGATGGATTATGTTTTTCGAGTTACACACCTCAGTTTTTACTTCAAAGAGGTTTACTTCATCTGTGTCGTGTACATGCGCCAGCATGCTTGTATTCCATTATAATAAACTACTTTCATCAACTGTTACAATTCCCCAGATAGCACCAGCTGGTAATTGTTTTAAAGTAGAGTTAGAAAAAAGCCCATGAACCTTAAGTAAAGATTTTAAAAGATATTGCTGTGTATGATTATTAAAAGAAAAAAAAAACGTAGAAGGTTACTCCACCCAATAACTGGATGACTGGCTGTAATGGGTTATAAAACAACAACAAAAAAAAACCCACAATCCATTGGGTTTTATTAAGTAAATGATTGGGCGGTTATTCTAAACTCTGTTTCTTTTTGGTTTATTTGTTACTAATATACTTGAATTGTTACTTTGATACTGTTCAGTAGTACGTTTAATAAAAAACGTATATTAGTATATCAGTCATGTCCTTGTAATTCTCAATTTTAAACTAATTTCTCACAAATTCTTTGTACTGTTGTTTTTTCTGAATACACTTAGTGATAATTAACTACAATGTCACAGAATAAAGAAGGCAGTGTCAAGTAACTGAGTATGATCAGATACCAGAACAGATATTTATATATACATATATATTTGTTGTTTCACAATAAAAACGATCTTGAATCAATCTTAAGTACTTCTTGACTGTACCCTGATGGGTCAGCGTAAGTTTACAGGCGTAAAAAAGGCTAAAATTCGGGGTTCGATTCACTGATTACTTAAACTACATTATACTTTGCCATTGAACGTAATATGTTTGTGGGTTTATTTATGGATCGCTCTCATTTACCGCCAAAAAATGCAAAAATTGTTCTCTGCACTTTTTGGCTGTAGGTGCATTATAAGCGTGGCTTTGAAATTCCACTATTTGAATAGACTAGCCTACGACTGGCGCTGGATGGTGATGACTAGCTGCCTTCCCTGTAGTCTATATCTTCAAAATTAGGGATAGCTAGCAGAGAGCAACCTTATGCGAATTTCAACAACTAAAACCATAAATGAGCTGCGAAACGAGCACAAAATTTATATAAATAGCTTTCAAATTTGAGGTTATGTGTTAAACTTTAAAACGGGCTTTATAGATATTGAAGTGCATTTTACTCTTTTATAATATAAGAGGAAATACATGCATTTTATTTATCATTTCATTTTATACGGAAATATCGTAAAGGAAGCAATTTTTGTGCTAAAAGTGTATGCGAGATAACTTGCAGCATTCAAAAACCAGTCAATTTGGTTTATTATTTTATTTATTCTAAGGTAGATGATCCACAAGAAGCTGACTGTATTGTATCCACCATAGGGATCGCATCTCGTACTCTACTAAAAAAAATATGACATTTGCATGAAGTCTAATAAGTGTTTCTTGTTATAACACTAGGATTTCGAAAAACAAATGTTAACAGTGTCTACTTTGTGTTAGATAACTTGGAATATGAAAAAAAGTTACATAGTTTATCATGGAACAATTAATCAGTTACTTAAAGAAAATGTTGATATTACGTGACACGAAGATCCTTGTATATTAAATTATAAACACCGGACAGAATGTGACACATAGATGATTGACGGAAGTAAACAGAGAACAGGATATTGTCAACTTACTAAATTGTAGAGCTTATCCTTTAGAGTTTAATTTAAAAGTTGTGATCTAACGTCATTAACCCACAACACGATTCATTAATCAACTTACTAAAGTGTAGAGCTTATCCTTTAGAGTTTAATTTAAAAGTTGTGATCTAACGTCATTAACCCACAACACGATTCATCACCAACTTACTAAGGTGTAGTGCTCATCCTTTAGAGTTTAATTTAAAAGTTGTGATCTAACGTCATTAACCCACAACACGATTCATCACCAACTTACTAAAGTGTAGAGCTTATATTTTAGAGTTTAATTTAAAAGGTGTGATCTAACGTCATTAACCCACAACACGATTCATTAATCAACTTACTAAAGTGTAGAGCTTATCCTTTAGAGTTTAATTTAAAAGTAGTGATTTAACGACATTAATCCACAATACGATTCAGGGTAGGATGATCGATCATTCCACCTTTGTTAGACTTCTTGTCCAATTTACTGTCTACAAGCTACACTTCCTCTATCTTTTTATCAGTGTACACTACACACAGATAGTAGGTAATTGTAATTTGTATACTATATTTTTAGCATATTATAAAAATTAGTGCTTCCCAGAGACACAGCGGTATTTCTGTAAACTTATAACACTAGAAACCGGGTTTCGATACCCGTAGTGGGCACAGCACAGATAGCCCATTGTGTATCTTGGCGCTTAACAACAAACAAACACAAAAATTCGTGTTTATTACACCCGAATCATGTAATTATTTTACTCCACACACATAGTTTTTGGTATTCAAGTGTCAGAGTTATTTGCTGCTCTAAACAATACTCGACGTTCTTATAGTATGATCACCTAATGTCGAGTGTACTCGGAGAGGTGGATAACTAAGATGGTCTAGAGAACAAGAAATGTTATTGAGTGATTTGCAGTGTTTTGTTTAACGAAGATAAAAATAAATAGCATTGTAAATGTCCATGTGTTATAGTGTAACAAATAAACGAATAATATCTTTCTCCTTTTTAAACACTGGGTGTTCAGTTAAAGGAGCGGAACACACTAGGCGTCAACACATCATGTACGTATGAAGAAATTTGGAAGATGTTTGTTTCTTTACAAAGTCTGTTGCCAGTCTTGGACTAACTGTACAGATTGTAACTAGGTCTTATTCTTAAAGCAAAATAATCTTGTCACTGCTGTGTGTGTGTGGCATGTGAAATAGTATTTATAAAAAACAAACACGGCAGTGAATTCAATATATATCGTTATCTCTGTGTTATCGAGGAAACGCCTCGCCATTAATGACCTGTAGTCAATGTTGTTTTCCTACCAATGATTTCTCATTGGAAGGATGTTTGACTGTAGAATTTTTCTTGTTCTTTGATTTACAGGAGTGATCCTGAGTTTTGTCTGGTGTCCAAAGATGCAAGATTTAATGAAACACTTGCTAGTACTCAGTAGATTTTTTGTTTTCTTCATTGACCTAAAACTACTATAAACTAGCTCAATCACATGGGATGTGAGAGAAAAGCAATCTGATTGAATATACCAATTTTAAACAAGAAGAGGTGAGAAACGTCTTCAGTTAGTGACGTTAGGTTTCAGTTTTACCCGATAAAAAGTTTTTGATTTTCAATTACAATCAAATTTAAATTTCATGCTATTTTTCTTTTTAATCATCAAGCTGAAATTGTTTGATTCGTTAAAATTGTGTGGCGAGAATAACGTAATTAGTAAGAGTTTTGAAACACGTGTTTTGCAATACCGTGAGCGAAAGCAAAAGAGAGTATGTTAAGTTAGATTATTACGTTCAGACAAGATTGTTTTATTTAATAAATAACTGATAAAGGTTACAAATGATTAGGGGTTCCTTGCTATCTCATGATTCAACTCTATGAATAACACATAGATGTGTGAAAAAATGTAGTTCAATATTAGCATGGACCATTCTCTGAGAATTTAAAAAGTTATGATCCTCAGAGGAAAAACTAAGTGCGCTTGACGCGTGGCTCTTGGCTATAGTTTGATAAATGAAAAATTATTCTTACAAGTTATGGATAATACACGAAGATTTAAATGTGTCTCGGTTGATCTTTGAATTTCGAGTTTTCCAAAGAGATTGCTACGAAGTCGTTTATTATTTGTACATAATTGATGTACGGAACAATTGTACAGGTTATTGCGTAATCTTATATTTCCCCCAATTAACTAACGGATACAAGTTATCGAATTTACACACACTATTACTACTTTACTACCATTTGACACACTAACCATGTTATTTAAAACGAAATTGAGTAAAAATACAAAAAAAAGGTTCTTTTATTTGAGGAAATGATTAGGCTTTTTTTTATAGCACAAACAAGATGCCTTTTCTTGTGAAGATATATGTAAATGAATATCTTTTAAATTTAATGCTCTCATCTCAATAAAACAGAGTTGAATAACCATTTTTTAACTATCTCTAGCGTTGCGTTATAATTAATTATTACATTAATATTGGATAGAGAAACTGAAGACAAGACAAAAATACATATGATGCACATTTGTTGCAGTCTTTGACACATTATTTCCTTTCTATGTTTTATTAAGAAAAAAAAAAACCTTAGAAATTTCTAAAAGATGATTGAGGTGGAAAGAAATTGTACATGTTCCCATTAAAAACAAAGGAAGAACTTTGTAATTGAGCGATTTATGGACTAAGACAACACTAAATAAATACAAGAAATGTTTACGTTTGGTCATTTGTTTCCCATATTTTATTCCATAAATTAATGAAACACAATCTTCATCTGTCATATATTTTTAGTTTCACTTTCAACAATCTTCATCTGACATATATATTATTAGTTTCACTTTCAACAATCTTCATCTGACATATATTATTAGTTTCACTTTCAACAATCTTCATCTGCCATATATTATTAGTCTCATTTTCAACAGTCTTCACCTGTCATATATTATTAGTTTCATTTTCAACAATCTTCATCTGTCATATATTATTAGTTTCACTTTCAACAATCTTCATCTGTCATATATTATTAGTTTCACTTTCAACAATCTTCATCTGTCATATATTATTAGTTTCATTTTCAACAATCTTCATCTGTCATATAGTATTAGTTTCATTTTCAACAGTCTTCACCTGTCATATAGTATTAGTTTTACTTTCAACAATCTTCACCTGTCATATAGTATTAGTTTTACTTTCAACAATCTTCATCTGTCATATAGTATTAGTTTTATTTTCAACAATCTTCATCTGTCATAGAGTATTAATTTCGCTTTCAACAATCTTCATCTGTCATGTAGTATAAGTTTCACTTTCAGCTGTTCAGCGATTTCCGGGAAAATGTACCGTTTTAAGTGCAACTTTTATTTGCTTTCTTACTCTTATGTACTCTGAAAAAGTAGATAATCAAGACGAAAAATGAAAAGCTAAGTATTTTTAATAACTTTTAAAGTCGTCTGC
>NW_013665624.1:936983-970821 GCF_000517525.1 Limulus polyphemus
ACTAAATTCTCCCGAACTTTCAAACATGCTGGTTTACTTGTAACATTACTATAATTTAATTCACCTTTATCAGCGGTAAACTAGTTCTCTTGGAATGTTTTAGTCTTTGATTAAAAAAACAATAGAGGTTGTGGATAAACAGCTTTAATGACGTCAAACGTGACCCATTCATCAGTAGATCTATGTATGCATCCTTTTTGTTTCTCATCATTCAGTTTTTCAGAGTTATACGAATAGAACTTAAGAACTATTATTTTTTCTTCGGCTGTCGGTAATGGTTGTCAGAGGCAACCAAGAGGAAGACATTGCCGGGTGAATTGATGATTCATGATGGCATCGGTGGACCATTAAGGCGCTCTGGGTTATCGGACTGTAACTAATATGAACATCTTGTCTTATCACTTAGAAGAAGATGTCTTCATTGGCCATAGAACAACGCGTTTTGGTATATCTCGTCTAAATGCCAATAAAAGTAAGCCTCTCTGTGACATATTGGTGCACGTTGCGGTGAGAATCGAACAAGAAGTGAAATATTTGGGGGTGTTGAAACAAACAAGAATGTGATGTCCTCTCGGAAAATTAGTCTCGATAAACTCTGGCATTTTTCCAAGGAAAAGTGACAATTTTCACTATTTTATTCAGTGCTATGTGAATACCCGCCAGAGAGCCGGCACGCGACCGCATTACGTAAAACTTACGTCGTTAAAATTCTGTGCCATAAACCTTGATGGGTGGCTTAGGAATATGTCGTGTCTTCATCCCCCAGGGAAAAGGGTGACATGACACAAACTCGTATAGTTGTACACGGTACATGAGTATCGGTAGTTTGAATGGCTTGTAAATTATTCAAACCAAATATTTGCCTTTTATCTGCATTCAGCGTAAAGCATGACCATAAATTTTCTCATACAAGGGCGTTTTCGAAAATGAAACTCAAGAGCATATACAAATCCTTCTTTTATGATCATCGCATGCACGAATTTTCGTCAGTGGCATCACAGCTTCATTATTTACACATCTTCAGAACGTAACTCTGAACAGCCTGCATATGCCTAGAAAAGTTTCTCCAGGATGATATTTCTGGGTTTGTTCATTATATATTGATAAGTTAACTACCTTTACCCCCCCCCCCCCGAAGAAATTACATTTTCTTGATATGTAAAAACAGTGAATTTTACATGTTGTACATTATTGTACAGAACATTTTTCTTTCTTTCGTGGAACATTTAAAATATCGTTCACGTTAAAAAATAAATACAAGTAGATATACTTATAAACGTTCCTCTGTTTTCACATCTTCATTGGCAAACTAATTAAAACTATTACGACTTCATATTACACTTAAGGTTTTGAGAATTGAAATAAAAAAGATATATACTGCAAAATTGGATAACTATATGGGTATTTCAATCGTGTGTGTGTGTGTGTGCGCGCGTCTTGAAATCCTGACATTCCAGTCCCTTGTGGTGAATTACTCTTGACTTATCTGCATTTAAATGCATTTACAAAGCACAAATGACTGTTAAAGAGCTTTAATACGAAAGCGGGAATTTTTATTTAGCAGTAAATTCTCCCATCGACTATATCTGGATCATTTACCCAACCTCTAATCAACACTGAAAAGAGTAAGTTTTGGATTCGATATGATCGAAAATTGATGTAGTGGGCGAAATTGAATTACTTTTTATCGCGGATTTTTACGTTTTCAAAGTTTGAACTAATAGAAAAACGTAGTGGGACTTTGAATGAATTGTTCACGTCCTTCAAATTCACCAAATATAGTTATTTAAAAGTAATTAAAACAGTTGCTAAACACATGTATGAAGTAAACTAGATAAATAACAACATTATATGTGGTAAGAATAGAATAAGTTTATGCCCGAATTTCCTGAATTTTACAAACATTTTAGTTCCCCCTCTATTAAAATAGTAATCCAGGGCAAGACACACAAATAAATCGTTTTACTCAACCACGTGTTTTCCATTTCCTTTTGACTAAAAGAACAAAGTAATATTGTTCCTTCACTCACGTGTAGATAGATGTATCCGGAAATCAATTTCTCACCGTATTCAGAGCTATACACGAGGGCTATCTGCGCTAGCCGTCCCTAATTTAGCAGTGTAAGACTTGAGGGAAGACAGCTAGTCATCACCGCCCACCGCCAACTCTAGGGCTACTCTTTTACCAAGGAATAGTGGGATTGACCATCACATTATAACGCCCCCACGGCTGAAAAGGCGAGCATGTTTGGTGTGACGGGGATTCGAACCAGCGACCCACAGATTGCGAGTCGAGCACCCTAACCCCCTGGCCATGTCGGGCCCACGTCATAGATACTTGTCAGCGTATATTTGTACACAGTAATATTTTATAATTCTTGAAAAATAAAAAGTACATTTACACTACCTCATCGTCTAGTTGTTTGACTGTGTTCATTTTTTCAATGTTCGTAAATTATTCATTTTTGTCTTTTCTTTATTCCTCATTTTCTACATATTTTACATACAAGAAGTTACACATTCTGGGAATAATCATAGGCCTCATTACTAGGTGTCAGCACCATACATTAGCAAGTAAATGATATTTGGGCAACTGCGAGGCGAGATTAAACATAGTAATGAGTGGTCAAGCCACTAAATGATGTAAACACTAATTTACGAGGCATTGTGTTAGCTGATCTGTTTGTTTTTCTCGATGTACCAGTTATGGGCTTAATACATCTACAGGATAAAATGCATATATATAGGGGAAACCAATGACCTGTGCATAAGATATATAAACTTCGATAGATTGACACGCCAAACACACATGAAGTAATTAGTGAATTTCACATACATTAGATGAGTCTGAAGAAAATAAAATAAAAATAATGGTTAAAACTTGCATCTGTGACAATAAAGGTAAAACGAATACTGCCTTATGTAGTAAGAGAAAAATTTACAAGTTATGTTTTTTAAGTTTTTTTCTTAATTTGATATACCAACGTCTCTTTTCACGAGGAATTTTGAATACACAAAAAATCCAAAATCGCTGTCAAATCCTTGGTTTTATTGTTATTTCGGAAACACTATTGGTGTAGGTGAAATGTAACAGTTGGTGCTCTAATTGTGGGCGTTATTGTGTGTGGATCTTTGAAATTGTTTAAGGTATTTTTTACGTATGTTTTTATGCATTCAACCCTAAGCTATTGTTGTATGCCTTTTACTGTTTTGACTTAAAGGATATTTTGGATGTCTTTAAATCCGTTTACAAAATGAAATAGAATGTTTTATTTTTGAAATATAGTTTAATGAAACTTTTACGACCCTCGTACTTAAAAGGAATATTTAATTCCAAGCGAAATTTTAATGTTAGCTGACGAAGAAAGGCTAATCATGACTCCGCATGTTTCTTCTTGCTTTCTTTCTTTTCCATCTTCTTCCAAACAATTTTCAATCGACCGCCATTACTTCATTTCTCGGTGGATTTACTTAAATCTTGGTAGGGTTTTTCTTGGTCCAATACGTTCAGACACCCTTTTCTTTTTTTTTTTTGTTGTTATTTAGGTCTTTTAAGGATTTTATGAGGTCAAAGATATAACAACTTAATTGTATATTTTGAGCACGTGTGCAGTCATATTTACAGCAATCAAGATAAAAATTGGCACAAATATAAATGTTCATGCGCCCAATACATTGACATAAAATGTTATATTTGCCCATTTTAGGGGAGTCAGAACTCGCAAAAAGCATAATTTTGGGGTTTTTGATCAATTACTCGTCATATTTTAACCAATTTACATGGTTTGGTACGATGATGTTTCTCTACAGGTCTCAAACATTGACAAACAAAAATGGTGGATTTGCCCATTTTCAATAATTATAGGGGATCAAGATGCCACCAAAGGATAATTTTAGTTTTTCTTTATCAATTACTCTTGCAGTATTTCGGCCAACTTACTTGGTATTTGGTAGAAAGATATTTTTTGCAGATCACATACATATACATACAGAGAAGTGGGATATGCCCACTTTTGGGCATTTTAGGGAGGTCCAAATGTTAAACTACATTGACAAACAAAAATGCTAGATTTGCCCATTTTTAGTAATTATAGGGGATCAAGATGCCACAAAAAGCATAAATTTAGGGGATTTTGACAAATACTCTGGTTTATGTTGGCCAATTTAAATGGAAGTTGGTATAAAGATACTTTTTTTACAGATCACAGACAGAGATATAAACAATTTTGTGGGATTTGGTACAAAGATACCTTTTTTACAGATCACAAACAGAGTTATAAATAATTTTGTGAGATTTGATACAAAGTTACTTTCGACCATACTGGGATTGCTTGGTGGATACTTGTTGCATTTGCACGTGAATGTTGGCTCTTTAATTATTACTATTTTTTATTCTTATTAATGAAAGTCCTAGAACTGTAATTTTTGCATAGATAAACACCAGGACAAAAGTATCATAGGTGTGTTATGTAGAATTTGCTATGTAATAAAGTAAAGTGATATTTAGTTATTTATTTGCTTATTAGATGTAATTTAATCAATTCATATCATTAATTAGTAATTTCTATGAATGCTATATTATTACATATTAATATCAGGGTACTCATTTTTCACCCCAACTAATACAAGGAGAAACTTATAAAACAAAGATGCGTTATTCATACAAAGGGTATTTTGTGAAGGGTTAGTCTTAACAATTTGCTGCCCCCCAATGGCACAGCGGTATGTCTGCGGACTTACAACGCTAGAAACCGGGTTTCGATACCCGTGGTGGGCATAGCACAGATAGCCCTTGTGTAGCTTTGTGCATAATTAAAAACAAACAAAACAATTTGCTATGTGTGGGGTTTTCATGCTGTTTCGTCTTTGTTTCTATTTTAGATATTCTAAATTTCAGTGTTCTAGTTTTCATGTTGTGGTTCTATCATCAATTACTGCTGAGATGATTTTTTAACATTATGTTCGTCTCTCGTTAAAGTGTAAAATCACTTACACGAAGTAATAAAATATGACGTAATTCTCAGATGAAAATCATTTAAAATACCATAAATGATAAAACTCTAGCGTTATATAATAAATTTTAATTTTATAGTCTTAAAATATTTTAATACGGATTTTCTTATAAAATGTCTCATTTATTACGGATTTATGCTCTAGTGCAAGGTCTAAAATTACTTACTTTTCTTATCCCAATTCATGGCTAGGTGGTTAGGGCGCTCGACTCGCAATCTGATGGTCTCAGGTTCGAATCCCCGTCACACCAAACATGCTCGCCCTTTCAGCCGTGGGGGCATTATAATGTGACGGTCAATCCCACTATTCGTTGGTAAAAGAGTAGCCCAAGAGTTGACGGCGGGTGGTGATAACTAGCTTCATTCCCTCTCCTCTTACACTGCTAAATTAGGGACGCCTAGCGCAGATAGCCCTAGTGTAGCTTTGCGCAAAATTCATAACAAACAAACTTATCCCAATTACTTGCAAATTACTCTTGGAGATAAGGAATTTCCAGAGAATAGTTAGAAACAGTCAGTATAATTTTAGAATTAAACCAGAAAAACATAATTAACTCCTAATTCATTTTCTTCTATTAGAACTACAAGGTATTGATCTATTTTCGTTCTTATTCTTAGTAAATGCTGCTGTAGCTTGTGCATAAAAGGTTTCATACAGCCAAGTAATTAACACACAAATGAACAATGTTTGTAAAAAAACAAAGTAGCAACAAATTATAGTTATAAATATTTACATTGTACCTCCGCTAACGATGCTAGCAAAAACACAACAGCTGCAATTTTTGAAGATTCATAACTTTTCGGAATCCTGTTGCAGCTAATTTCAGTTTTCGTGTTTTTTTAAATGAAGACAATTTATCACATTCTTTCTTAATTGTTGCCCCCCAGTGGCACAGCGGTATGTCTGCGGACTTACAACGCTAGAATCCGGGTTTCGATACCCGTGGTTGGTAGAGCACAGATAGCCCTTGTGTAGCTTTGTGCATAATTAAAAACAAACAAAACAAATCTTAATTGTAAGCATTTTTTTATAAAATATTAAGAGAACGCAGTGTTTCCAAAATGGTAACGTAAAACATTGACATTTTTCACATTTCATTTAGTACACAAAATCCATTATGTGTTAGAAAGCTTTTGGAAACCTATGCCAGACAACTTTTAAAAGTGCAAGAAAAGAAAAGGTTGAGAGAGATAGATCCGTGATGAATGTCTTATTCATTCACTCGAATAATTGGAATATTCTATTTAAAATGAAATAATTGTTGCAGGTGTAACTTTTGTTGGAATGTGTGTAACATTTCGCTAAGTATATATGAAATCGCTAATTTTGCTGAGATAACGAAAAAATTTAAATGAAAACCAAGCTTTAGAGTCAGTACAAAAAGCGTTATATAAACACGTTTGCAACATTCACGTGACGGCTTTCAGATCATTCCAATGAACACAGACGACTATTGTACACGGTTATTCAAGAAATAGCATCACGTGCTTCTCCTACTAATGTTTCTGTCATGTGCCTTTCTGTGTTATAAGGTAACATCTAAAGGATTAGTGCAAGCATATTGTAAGAATCATCTCAGAAAGATTTTCCAAGGACTGCATACTGTCATCCAAGGACTGCATACTGTCATCCAAGGACTGCATACTGTCATCCGAAAAATAAAATGCCTTTTAAGGTATCTTGTGTTTGTTTATAAAGTTAAAGTTTATCAACCGAAAATGTTGAAGATGTGATGTGAAAGAAGTTTAACTTAATATAACTTTTTTGTTTACTATCAAATCGATCATTTATGTAAAACTAGTGTTTTTGAAAAACCAAGTAGCATTGGTGTCCTAATTAATTGCAAGCAGAAGGTTTACAAAGAATTTTCCGTTTTAATATTTGTATAGGAATGAGAAGGCAATAATTTTTCTTACTACTTCGGTAGGAAGTTAACGCGAAAAAACCTGGGCTGAAATAGTTTTGGAACTTTATAAAATACACCCCGTTTGTTTTGTGTTACTTTGATAAGTGTGGTACAACACATGAGTTGAAGGACTGTATTGTCCGGTGTTGAGTTTTGTACTTCCTAACACAAAATGTAGCGCTAAGATGAAAAAAAAAATAACCTTTTCGTATGCTGTAAATGTCTGATAATCTCAAATGCAAGGAAATAGTTTACTGAAACTAAGATGAAATGCACAATGTATATAAACATTATTCATTGCGCTGTACGTAGACTGAAAATTATGCATTTAATTTCAAAACTAAGATACACAATACAGTTTTACTGTACTGTACGTTATTTGATAAGTGGGCATCTAATGCATTTCTTCTCGTTATTCTTCTCTGTTCAACGTGTTGTCCTTGTCACACAACATTTAGAGGCAGATAGCTGACCACAACCAGACATATATCTGTGGTATCACGTTTTGTTCTACTACTATAATGTCAACATTACATAAATCATATTTAATTATATGCGTTAATCAAAGGAAGTGTATTGTGTTTGTTCCATTCTATTATTCAAGAAATTATTGCCACAAAATCATCTAGAATATGCGTGAAATGCAAGTTATAAATATTTCAGTTTTGACTCACACTAATAAAGTCATGATATTATTTATGTCAACTGTATAAGTCTGTTAGCTCAGCCTGTTAAACTAATTGTTCGAACAGGATCATTTTGTTTTTATTCTGCCTGACAAATTAGATAGATGTATAGAAAGTTAAGAAATGTGTCATAATAGCGAAGACTCTCAAGTTCGATTAAAAACTAATCAGTCACTTGCATTTTACTGAAATTTTCAGATTCTTTTTTGTGCTTGTAAAAGATTCACCAGTTGCACAAAATAATATATATTTTTTATTTATTTATTTTTTTTTGATTAAAAATATGATCTCGAAGCAACCATTTTCTGGTTGCAGTCCAAAAGTATTAACAATCACTTTTGTTCGGATAACACTCAATTGAAATCCTGAATTCATTTAGCAGCTAATCTCATTGACCTCACTTTCGACAAACAGACTAAAAGGCATGTTTGGAAGAGTATTGCTGACTTTGGATTATTATTAAGCATAAGTTCAATGTTGTAGATACGAAATCAGACAACCAACAGTATCAGGTATCTGTTTGTTGATACTGTGAAACATGGTAGACAATTCCTACAATTAAATGAAGTTCAAATCACGCCACAAACGATAAATAGAAAAACGAAAAGCTTACATCTAACCAGTTCATGAGCTAATCACTCTGCCCGACTACCAAAACTTACTGTGACATCATAACTGGAGTGCAGGATATTTGTCCATAATTTCTTAGCAGGCGAGTCTAGGTACCGCCTGGACTTCTATGATGGTCGTCGTCATGCGTGGAGATATCCTGTAGAGAACTACGCCGACTGCACAGTAGCTGAACATAACAAGCTCAGGGGTGGCTCCCTGAGGGTACGGGAAGACATCTGTTAGTTGAACGTACTGATCCATACGTTTATTAGGAATTGTGTTGTGCATTGTATGAGATGCTCACAACCGTTGTCAGGCCTTTTGCAGTTGCTATTAACCCTGATTCTATGTTCGTCCCTACCACCAACATATATTGTAGAAACTTTCGACTCGTTAATTTTATTAGTCAATAAACAGTAACTTTTAACTTAACCATGTCTTGGATTTATTATAACTTACACACCCAAAAATCTACAATATAGTATTATATCTTACTTCTCTATTTATCCAAATAATTGCTCTTAATTATGTTTATTTTTTCTTATTGACCTTATTTCAATTTGAACAATTTTGTGTTTTTCCGTAAGTCATGATATTAATGACACAATTTTTATACTTTATTATGTAAGTTATTTATAAGGTAATAGGTGATACTGGATATTATTTGGAATTGGTGTTTATATGGAGGTTTTTTTTTCGTATTTTTTTTTTTCGAATACACATACATACCATTTTTCCATATTATCTGTTTTTTTTTTTTTTTTTCATTTGACACCTGTTTCTCTTGAATTTGTTGTTATGGAAACAAACCCCAGTCGTTTTACACATTTTAACTACGTGGAACGTACATGTAAGGTATAATTTTAGTCATGATGAGAAGATTTCTTGAAATCTTTCCACAGTGACGGAAATTACCAGCTATGCAATATAGTAAAAATATCAATTATGATCACAAACAACAGCACACACGGCTCTTGTTACCTCCTGTTGTAAAGACTGTATCTTAAACAGAATGACGTCACCGAAAACTCAGGTTGGAAGAGGTTAGTTCACAAAGAAACCTTCGGGTATTCCTGTGCTCTTAATCATATCAAACGATGTTCACCCCGTGAATCATTTACACAATCTCATGACTCACGAAACTACATGCGTATGAAATTAGTGTATTAAATATTCCCTGCGGCAGAGATAGGACAGTACATTGAAGTAGAAACATCAGACTTCTATCAATAGACAAATGAGATTTTGATCCCTCCTATCATCTCTCTAGAACATTGGATTCCTCTTGGGCACAACAACATTTAGAAACCTTGGAATAAAGAAAAGAAGGGAGGAAAAATCATCCTTAAGGGCTTTTGAAGGCAAAAATTCGATTTATATTGCGAAACTATGAAGACCACGACTCTTAATCTCTATTTGTTTAGTCACTTTCTCCATTTTCTTTGTCCATTTGTTAATTCCTGGAAATCCTTGTTTTTTTTTTGTTTTTATTGCCTATAATCTGTGAGCGCTATAAGTATTTGCTCGTATACGTTGGAATACTTAACATCATATTTTACGATTTAAGGACTTGAACTGCTGACAAAGTTTTCAAGACGTACACTTTTTTCCCGTTTATGCAAAGACTTTGTGATTTCCAGTTTAAACTTTAGTATTACCATGAGTTTCAAATTATAAAATTTTCACCATCTTGATTAACAGATAATCGTTCTCCACGTTCCAGCAGAAACAGCTTTATCAGTTCCGTATTTAATTTTTTTTTCAGTTTTACTGTATATCTTTGTGACAGTTATCAGAATTGTACTTTCCATTTGATAAATAATATCTTATTCACAGAAAGATGTCGATAAGTGGTCCTTTTAAAGAGGACCCCACAGTGGCACAGCAGTATGTCTGCGGACTTACAACGCTAGAATCCGGGTTTCGATACCAGTGGTGGGCAGAGCACAGATAGCCCATTGTGTAGCTTTGTGCTTTATGACAAACAAATAACACTTTAAAGATATAATGATCGCAAAATAGAGACTTCTTCGTTTTTATTGTCTCAGTATGTAAAATGAGCTTTGATCTAGACATTGCTTTAAGAGCTAATAGTTTTATTAAAACTAACCATATGAAATTAATTACATAAAATTATTAAATGATAATAACAATAATCTTAATATTTTGTCTATGACCGGAAAATTATTGTTATAAATAGTGACAATCATTCATCATGCCAAGTTTATGCATCTGACAATCCGACATGTATTTGATTTTAAAAAAATTAAATAAATATTGGTCATCAGACCTATGAATGCAAATAGCATTTATCAGAAGTGGACTTATATTTTAAACTTCATGATATTTCGTATCAATATGGGGTACATAAGGTCTAAAAGTATGCCCAAAAGTGTCTGAGAATATTGCCTCGAGTCTGGTGAGCGTGCACGTTACTCCGTTCAGCCAAACCTCTCTTTCAGAAATGTGTTAATCAATTTAGCATATGTGGGTGAGCGTTATTATCTATGAAGTTAAAATCAGAAACAATGAATGTTACACCAAACTACTGGTAGCAGAAATCGTTTTAAGATGTGGTTTGTCTTTATAATACGTTAATTAATAGTAATAATTATGCAGGATATAGGACTCGGTACATCCACCACTGCTTATTATTCGTCACGTTCTTATAATAATAAAATGAATTTGTCCCAGGTTGAAAAGTGAATCATCTCATTGGATACGATATTTCCACTATTGCAGACGCCAAACTAAGGATAAAATAGCTTTTTATGGGCAGAATGTGTAATTTGTCTATAACCAGACAACGAGTCCATGTCCGACTGCGAACATCTGATACAGTTTCAGAATAGGTGGTCTACGTTTGCGGGGGAACCAGACTTGTCCGGGTGTCTGAGCAGCTATGCCATTGGTTAATAATAATAGATGAATAATCCTCATTCTTACAAGTTACTTACCAACAGGAAACAAATACCTCAAAATTAGCTTGACCATTAAAAATCACATTGGAAAAAAAAACAAAAAACGTGTGAATTGGCACCGGCGGTAAGGACATCACGTTCAGATCTTTTGAGATTGTAGGCAATAAGTACATTAATCTTCTGCATGTCCCCAGTAGATAGTGGTGAGTTCACGGAATCATAACGTTAAAATCTGGTGTTCATTTCCATAAGGCAGACAGAGCACAGATAGCCTGATATGTAGTGTAGCTTTGCGCTAACACAAACAAACCCTTCTGCATTATCTATGGTTTAGTGAAATATATATATATATATATACTTTCTAAGTAAACACATAATTGAATTTGAGAGATATTACTTTTAACCGAAATAGACAATGTTATGCAAATACATTAAGCTTTAGAAATCGTAAGAAGACTATTAAAGTAAAAAAAAGAAACACCTATATTTTTTGAAATTAATGCTCCTGTAAATAGGCAACAAAACATTTTTTTAAGTTTCCCATCTGCCTTTCTTTAGTGGTAAAATCAGTTGCGACTTGTTAGCAATAAGCAAGTATAGTCGGCCTGTTCCGCATTCTGGGTTTTCTTTCATTTTACACTTCTGTTAACTTAATGTGTTTGACATGGTGTTCTTAGGATACTAGAGAGGGCGTCTTTAATTCCTTCCCTGTCTTCCCCAATACCCGTCATCCCGAGAAGACGAGTGAATACTTCTATCCCTGAGGCAGAACAATGGCGCAGAACACAAACTGGCTCAGCATTCAGTTCGAGCAGTCTTGCCAGAAACAGTTCATTCTTGCTGTTGCTTCAAACGCGATGAAGGCTGCGGGTGCCCATCACCGGACAGCACCAAAACAGAAAGCCAAATATGAATACGAGATCTTCAAACTTCATTTCCTTTTACTAAGGCACAATACATTGGTCGCGCTGCAAAGAACCCTTTTGAATTGGTCTCACCTTACTTCTTCCCTAGCCGTTGGCTTTGGCCCCTTAACTTCATCCAGAGTGTGGAATCTTGCATTGATCTTGGTTGTTTGCCTGTTAGCCACAGGGGGGTAGCCACGTGTACTACTGCAGCTGTTTAGTTCTCACAAGTGAAGTACACGTGTGTGGAAGTCGAGGAAACTGCAGACCTTCGATACGGTTTTATTATATTGTCTACTTTCTTTTTCTCGTTTTCGCTATTGTGAGTTAGTAAAATATCAGTTTTACTTAACACATCCATAAAATGCTAAAGGTAAATATGAATCCAAATCTATCATTCGATTCACGTATTGTCATTGGGTTATATTTATATTCTTCAAGTCCTATATATATATATACCTACGTTTAATTAACGCATCCTTGTTTTGTACGATTCTTCATATTAACTGGGATGTAAAAATGAACACCCAGATATCAATAGATGTAATAATATATCATCCATAGAAATTATCAATTAATGATTATTATATAAACAAAATATGCCTTGATTAAATTACATGTAATAAGCAAACTTAGGTGTATCACCCAATGAAAAACAAACCTAGTATCAACCCCTGGCATATCTAGTCGATGAATATCATGGAAGGGGGGGGGGAGGTTAAAGGGCGCTTTATCCCTAATTTAGTTGTGACGCGTCAAACACTTGGGAGGGTATCCTTCCGGTTCCGCCAGTGGTATCTGTATGCAGTATAAATATTTACTGTCCGTTTCACTGAACCATGGTTTATATATCTAAGTTTAAGATCTGATGCAGTAGTCTCATCTTTGACGTGTAACGTAGATCGCTTATAAGTCACTAAATTCAACAGCGCTGAAATAGTTTAGTATATGTAGTTTATGATTGGCGTATCTGTTTTTTCATGGGATATTCGAAACTGCTTCTCACGATACTAGATGATCGAGAGCTCTGAACTCGTGCTGCATAACACACCTAATAATACTAATATACTAATTAAGAAACATATGATTACGATAGAAGATCATAACATAATTTGTTAAAAGTCATTTTTAGTGAAGTATATACATCTCACCATCATCTTATGCTCGCTAAAAGGTGCTCAGATTTTTATGACTCATTAAGTATTCCTATTCCTTCAGGTAAGACGCCTATAAGTCGTAAAACTCTCTAGTACAGGCTGGTAAAAATGTTCTCTCTCTCTCGCGTCAAATACCATTACTAGGATTGTCGCTTTTGAAAAGTTTCGTGGTTATCTGAGTCTGCCTAATTAAAATGCGAACGTAGTTGAAGGTGATGTCTCCAAGAGTTCCAAGTACGTCGTTTTCATGCACCCTTCTTACCCGTCTGTAATAAATGCTGGTTATAGCAGGTCAGCCAATGATAACCAAGTAGGCCTGGGGCAGGAGCCAGAATAAAAATGATATGTGGAGGGTTTTAATGCCTAACATATTCAACCCCCACCCCAAAACACACACACAAACAAACAAAAAACGCTTGTCTTTTCGTTAACCATTAAGTACAATAGTTAACTGGAACTGTAAATTTAGATTTAGTCTGGAGTCGAAGCTTATGCATAAACGGTATACTGTTTACTTAAGGTATCATTCATTGTAAACATTTTAAATCTCTATAATGTTTGAGACTCTCCCGCCTCATTGTTGAACGTTAATGGGAAATATGCTATCGTTTTCTTTACAAAAACCTCTGTAGCATCACCGTGAAATAACATTATAATTCCGTGTTCGTAGATAAAAAAATAAAAAACACAAAACGACCATTGCTACATTACAGTGCGAAAATGTGAGTTTATTTACATAGATTACAGAGGTTCAACTTTTTCATAAAGATATGTTTCGGTTTTATCATTATTTTAATATGCTATTGATAGCTATAAAGCATAAAGCTAAATTCAGTTTATCAAAATGAAACCAGGAGCTTTTCCGTTTCCTCTTCTTGTTAACACTCAGAAAATATGGCTTTAGACGGTCTTGGAATATTATATTTAGTAATATTATATTTTATTATATTTAGTAATCTGCCTTAGAATGTTCTTCCAACATACGTTTTGTGGATGGTCCAAGGTTCGGGCTCGTAAATAGCCGCCGAACACGCACTGAAACAGTCAGCAGTTCTAAATTACGGACGCATGTGCTTGAGTCTCCGTATTTGTGACCTATACAGTTTTGTGTTTATACGTTACATTGTTTTAGAAACTACACATGCAACGAAAATTATTATTTTAAATCACTAGAAATTCCAAAATTCGTGCGAAAACTCCACTCATATCCAAATACTGTACGTGGTTTTGTGGGAAGTTAACATATTCTCCTCCAAGGGTCCAGCAAAATACCTCTATCGTACAAATTATAGTGGCCAGATAATTTGATCTGTTACAGAAAATGACTTACTATCACCATATTTGAGTTACTCCTTTTATTAAAATGATAAATCACCTGCTTGTTTCACAAAATTTAAGAAATTTTATCTTGTGCAAAAATTGGACACCAATAACCCTAAAATAAGGCCCAAGAATGATTCTTGCTTGTGTGAGAGAGAGAGAGAAAAACATATAGCCATGTAATTTGAGTTATTAGTAAGTGCCTCACAAAGAAGAAGTGAAGAATTAACGCCTTATGTCGAATGGGAGAACATTCATTTAGCGTGAAAAACTTTGATTACCAGTCTTCTTTGATTGTGTACAGACAAAATATGAATTGATCTTTAAAGGTTATCTAACTTTTAAAATATTATACTGTACTTCAGAGAATATTTTGTCTCTCATTTTCTATTCCAACTAATGAGTTCTAATATTGAGGGATGGGCCTTTTAGGCAATGACTTGCGGGGGGGGGGGGCAAATGACATATCTGGAATGTTTTTTTCTTACATGCTTCGAATATGAACCCGAAATTAAAAAATAAAAGGAACCTGATAATAAAACACAGTCTACGCAATTTTTATCACAAATTTTAAGAATTAATACTGTTTTGTTTTTTAGGAGGTGTCATTTTGTTTTTATAAATAAAAATTTCATATGAGATTAATAAATTGTCAATATTCCGAGGTTTTGCCGCCTGACTCATATTTTATGGGCCAGATAAAGTTTAAGTTTGGTTATGCCTGATGTAATGGTCTTCATTATGTGCATAAGGTGTTGTCTAGGTGAAAAAATAAACATATGCTACAGAAGATTAGATTTTATATGTCAAGATATACATTATTATCGGTGACTTATAAACACAACTACATAGATTTAAACGAAACGTTTGAAGGAATGCTAATTTAATATGTTAATTTGTGTTCTTACTATATTTTAGTTATCCTCACAACCTTTGGATAATGCAAGGTTGAACATTGATAATATCTGTTTAATACAGAAAATAAATTATAGTTCATAAAAGAAATCAAGAAATTAATTATGTCTGAAATTTTAACACAATTCTTAAGGTTTATTTACTATGAGGCATTTTACTTGTCTTGTTTTCAGAACTCAAAAATATTTGAGTGCATTTGGCACATGCTACTCATCGTGTAAAAGAGAATATTTACTGTCTTGTTTTTAGTTTATGGTCATTTGCTATTTTGTCAATCCATTCAAGCTTGTTTAGTGTGCATGTTATTATACAAGTAATAAAAACTGTTATTTTTTTGCAAATATTAAGTATGATGCAGGGATAGCAAATTCAAAAAGTACAGAAAAGGTAGGGATTAATATACAAAACAATACAAAAATCACTAAATAAGTAGCCAAATCTTTCCAGGAATAACCTTTATCTACAACTACATGTTGAATTCCTGTCATTCGCATGGCCCATTAGTTGCATAGTACTATGTAGTCTTACATTGGTTAATAACCATAAGCTTGTAAGATTAATTCAGTACTTACTACTACTTATGTGGGGGTTTTTGTATAGTTTATATATTTATCCTTACGTTGTTTCTGCATTTTTGCAAAATTGTTTTGTTACTTTTTTCTGACTTTGATAAATGAACATCAATAACACGTACAAAGATCTGACAGTTGTATAAATACTTGATCTCCTCGATATCAGGAATATTAATTTCGATTATTATTTATGTATTTATTTTTACTGAAATTGTTTTGGTAGATATCATGTTTGTGAATGAAAAGTCACAAAAGGTCGTTATATAAGAACAGTTTGTGCTTCCATCTAGCGACTATAAATGAAACTGTTATTTATGAAAAATGGAAATAACATATGCTTACAAACTGAACTCTGTCCTAAGTAATAGTTTCCCTAAAATTATTTCTCCACACAAACGTGTGTGGTAGAAGAACATAATAATATTACTGCTATACAAGCTGTGAAACACTCGATAATAGCAATTGGGTGTTCAAATACAAATAAGGCTATAACTCAACTTTGGCAGATCTAACGTCAAAGTGTTGTTGTTATAAATTCAAAATGAAATGTAATAATAAATCTTATTCTAGTCTCCCGGCGGCTCAATGGTAAGTTTCGAGGCTTATATAATGCTAGAATTCGAGTTCGATCGCCGCAGTAAATACAGCACAGATATTGTTTAGCATTATGCTTAATTATTAATGAAATATTATGGTAGTGAATGAAAGTACAAATTTTGAATTTGATACTCAAACATTTATATATATTGTTTTTATATTTTTCAGCTTCCGAATAGACAACACTGATCACATTATTGATGTAAACAAGGGAAATATACCTTTTGAATATGACCAAGTTAACATCATTTGTCCAGTTTACAGTCCAGGAACACAAGAAGAGGACGTGGAGAGATATATAATTTATAATGTAAGGTTCTTATTCCATCTCTTTGATGACAAAATTTCATTAATTTGGGTTTTATGCTGCTGTTAGCCGAAAAAATAAAATAGCATATTTTATTCACTAAAAATTATCGCACGCTTACCTGGCGCATTTTAGGCCGACAAAGTATGTTTTCACACGAAAAATGCATTTCGAAACTTAGTTTCATATCATATCTTACGCTGTTGCATGATAGTAAAGCTTCTAGTATTTCGTGACAAAAGATTTAAAGTAGACAAGAAACACTTTTTATAGATAAATAATGTTCAGTACATTTATCTGGATATCCTTCTAAGAAAGTAAGAATAAATTGTTTAATAGTGACAGATATATATAAATTTTCGTAATTGTAACTTATTATCCCTACACGAGGAAGGATGAAACGCAGTTTTTCTACTTTTGCTTTCAGAACAGAGATAGAAATCCATCGTTGAGCTAGTTAAAACTGCTGAGTGACATGTACTCCCCTTTAGAAGTAGAATCAGATAAAAGCGTAAAAATACTAAGACCGGTTTTCTTCTACCAATCTCACGCACTTGTCTTTTTATTCCTAAGTAACTTTAGTCATTTTATAACTCCTGCTATGCACGTTTGCTGATGACATAAATAATATTTTTTTCTTTTCTCAACATTTTTCCACGAGATCTAAAAATTATCTAATTTATCAAACGGCGTTCATTAATATTATATATTCTGACAAAAAAAATTAGTTTTTTCTTTTTATTTCTTAATAAATACGACAACTTGGAGAATAATATGATATTTAAATGTGGTATTTCGTTTATTTTAATTGATCATTTGTGAAGACGTTGGAATTTTATTGTTATGAAACTTCCTTATCTGTATTTCAATTAAAACGGCAAGATTTGACTCTGCCATATTGGGGCGATTTAGTCCTCAGATTATAACACAAAAGTGATAAGTATACTACATGAAAAAATACTATAATTGATGGTGAAAGAAAACAACCTAACATCTTTAATGGAATTTAGCTGAATTACGTCGATTTTAATTTTAATTTCTAACATTATAATGAAAATTGTTTTCTACGATAAGCAGTGAAAATAAATCTTTTGACTTCTTTTAACAAAACACTTGCACCATAAGATAATAGCAATAAGCCCAACAGATACAAGAGTTTTTATTTTATTAGCCGGGAGAGAATCCTGAAGCATGTTTGTTAGGTTATTAAGTATGCGCTCCTCCTCATGGTTTTTAATCATATATTCTAATGTCATAAGATTTCATAATAAAACGTTTGTGTGAAATCAAAGATGATTAAAAATATATATTTCTCATTGCCAATCGATGTCAGTGTGTTTACATCGAATGTTTCGTTTTTAATAAAACTGGTACCAAGAAACTAACTATGATATTTCTATATTATGATTGTCGTCGATTTTTCCATTGATAAAAAAAGGAAAACGAATTATTATTCATCCGTAGTTGAGAAAATAACTAAGTTACCTATTCGTGTTGCAGGTTTCCAAGGAGGAATATGATTCTTGTCGAATCAACAACCCCAACTCCCGTGTTATAGCCGTCTGTGATAAGCCTCATCAACTGATGTACTTTACTATTACTTTCCGTTCGTTTACCCCTCAGCCTGGAGGCCTGGAATTCAAACCTGGTCAAGACTATTATTTTATATGTAAGCTGGACTCTATATCTATACCTGTATATTGTTATCTAATATAATTTTAGCCACCTCATCCGTTGATTAGTTAAGGTTTCTTTTTAAACATGTACTTAGCCCGGTGTTAAAAATCTACAAAGTATCAGGTGATTCAACAGATTCCCTAACTTGTAAAAACATAGTTATAACTAATTTTGACTAGGAAATTACAATTAGTGTTGCCTTAGTCAGGTTGTATACTATCGTCCTACACCATCATATTATCTTTGGTGAAAGAAAGGCTGATCTTATATAATAATGCACCAGCAATGCGATCTGCATCTGTTGGAAAATTGGTGAGAAAAGAATTTGGGGTGACTGAGACAAACAAAAGACAATTTGATTTTGGACTTTTCGCTGTAAAGAAATCTTTGACAGTGATAGATTATCCAGCATTACAATCGTGGTACCCGATAATGGATGAGCATAACTCCCCCTTTCCTTCTCGTGGTATGATTTTCAATGAAATAAAAATAAAAACATCGTTAAAACTTTTATGCCAGATAAGTCATTAGCCTACAAGCCCTATTTTTGAGTATAAACTGCATATATTAGTTCCCCAAGTCTTTAGTGCTATCACTGAAGTCTAGCATGTTTTTATCTGTTTATTTAGGAAAAAGTTTTGTGTATAGTATTACAGTACTAAAGAAGGAAAATTATTATATATAGATTGATTTATTTTTTTACACGTTGCTGATTTATTCTAGTGTTAACACTACAGTTTTTCAAGTTTATTGAAATTTTAATGGAACATAAAAATTCTGAATGTACCATCATCACATATGTACGTGCTTAATGAGTGTGCTTTAAAGTTTTTAATTTTGAAACGCAACCAGCTACTCTGTTATAAAAATATTTTTGATATAGACGCTTGTTGCATTCTACAGGAGAAAAGCAAAATGTCCCTTTCACCTTTCTTTTGTTTTGAATAGAAAAATAAATACTCACTCTAACTTATAAATTAATTTAGCGACATCTGGTGGGGGACATGATCAACTTCACCAGCGTATGGGTGGACGCTGTGCTACTCACAATATGAAGATAATCTTCAAAGTTTGCTGCGATCCCTCGAAAAGTAAGTAATTCAATAAAATATAAGAGATAATACACAAGTGTTCTATAATATTATTTCTTTCGTGTTTTCTGATATAATATTGTTATTTGGTTGAATAAGATTGGTTTGTGTGCTCGTCGTTATGCGCAACCTGGGAGGGTCAGACTCACTCGGACCTCTTCCTACATTTTATGTCAGTATGTGTATTTTGTTTGTTGAAGTTTGCGCAAGACTACTCGAGAGCTATCTGCGCTAACCGTCCCTAGTTTTGAAATGATGAACTAGAGCAGTGTTTCTCAACCACCTATCCGCTGATCCGTCACAACCACCTTGCCGGTTCGTGGGATTTCAGGAAAACAAACATGTACCAGATTTGATAGCATTCAGTTTGTACAAACAAAAATTATACAATTAGATATTAGTTTGCGTTCTCGATTGCAATGAACGCATTTTTGAAGTTTCTTTTGAATTTTTCAGTATTTGTTGTTTCTAGACGTGTTTGGTTAAATTTCCAAATCCTTTCCATGTATTTGTTTTATTTATTTCAAAACAAAAATTAAGATTTTCTCAATTTTTTAATATGTCTGTAGCCTTTGAAGGACAAGACGGTAGAATTTGTTTCAAACTTACAACACATTCAAATGTGAGCCCCCACCCTCCAGTGGCACAGCGGCATGTCTGCGGACTTACAACGCTGTAATCCGGGTTTCTATAATCGTGGTGGGCAGAGCACAGATAGCGTTTTGTGTAGCTTTGTTCCTAATTACAAACAAACAATTCAAATGTGACCTGTGTGACAGACGTCTATAGTGTAAATTTGTATTTAAATGCTTATACTATGCTTTCTATTTGTTGGCCTGTATTAAAAATAAAACTAACTGTGGATCTTTATTTTAATACGACAATGCTAAGAAAATACGATTGATTAAATGGTTCAGAAGTTCACAACTAGTAAATTAATATATAATGTTTGAGAGACTTTTTAACTTTCTAATGAAGTCTTATGTGTTCTATAGTTCAAGTAATTCTTAAACATTCCAAACTAGAGCTTTAGCTTCATTTAGGTTTTGAAATGATGTTAGATAATGTTTCTTTTTTTGTTGCCCCCCAGTGGCACAGCGGTATGTCTGCGGACTAACAACGCTAGAATTCGGGTTTCGATACCCGTGGTGGGCAGAGCACAGATAGCCCATTGTGTAGCTTTGTGCTTAATTACAAACAAACAAACTTTCTTTGTTATTAATAACTATATATTCTTATGATTTTTCTACTTATATTTGGAATTTTTTATTGAAAAATACTGTAATAGATAAAATAAACAAACTTCAAATATTAAACTCTTTTAAAAAAGTTTGTTTCATGAATGAAATGTATACAGCTTGTGTGTCTTAAAGAGTATTGCATTTATTAAACGACTGCGAAATACGTAATTTTTACATCCTGTTTCGAGTGTCCGTCTTCTTTCCAAGTACAAGGAATTGAAATATATACGTTCCACTTTGATATTAATGAGTTCTTCCTTTTTCACATAGAGAGCACCACCACCACTACCACCAGCTCTACAATGTCTAGTGTAACTTTTCCTGCCCTTAAACCTGTGCTTACACTCTCTAGCACAACCACAACGACCACCTCCACAGAACCAGTTTCCACCAACTCGGGTGTCATCTTTCGGTGGTTTCCCCCAAATTTCCCATCTAAACCTCCAACCATCAAAACTTTTGAAGTGCCAACTCGAGCGGACAAGAAAAAGACTATTCCAAAGAAGAAGGGTAAGTACACTTGCTTATTAAAGAATAATACAAATAGAATCATAACGTGAGTGCTGGTGAGCGGTAAAATAGTCTACAACAAAACACAGTACAAGTTCTTAGCTTAGTCGATTTTCCCCAAACTTTTGCGATAAGTGTGTCAAAAAAATTTTTTACACAACTACTGTTAAGAGTTATTTTGGACGCCAAATTAGGCAGTTGTTATAAAAATCGTTTTGTAAAAACGACACGTCTGGTTATCCACACGCTTTTGTTATTATAATAGCTATATCATCTTAAAATAGGTTATCTATAGCAAAGTAACAGCTATCTTATGTATCATCAAGATACACGGTGATACACGTTAGTGTGTGTCATGCTGCTCAAACAACCTGCAGGACACACTGTGTGTTATTAACAGAAGTGATAATTTAGCAATTTTCCACTTTTTGTAGCTCAGACTGTGGTAACCCAAACCCATACATATTTTCAGTGGATGTGCTCTATTGGATCCCTATTTCACATACCAAAATTACAAGTTAATCCATTAAGAAATACACGGAGTATAAAAATTCTCCAATTTTGATTGAATTTCTTCCTCTTTTTTTTCGCACCGAAAGCACGAACATTTTATTTGATAGAAAAACATATATAGCTTTCATGGACTTTTTTTTCAAATTTGGTACACTGATAAATCTTTATAATCTACAATTAAGTGTCAGCCTTGGTGTTAATATAAGCCACATGTGCAAAATTATTCAACAAAAACTACTCAATTTCGAACAAAACTTTTGTGCATGCCTATGCAAAAGTCACGTGAGCTATCAATCTTAAAATTTTTACTACAGCATCATCTAAGAGGAAAAGTGAAACGTTTTCATTTTTTTTGTTATTCAGATTAGAGACGGTTGATTTAAAGCAGCAAAAGTATAGGGTGAAAGCACGTGCAGATACTTAAGTTTTGGTTAGGCCAAGCAAACTAGATTAGCAGTTTCTAGCTCACGTTTTCTGAAGAATCATCGGGTGGAGGGTTATTATTCATTCCCAACTTTTAAGCACAGATTTGCTAAATTTTATGAAATTCTCCTAATTAAAGAGTGTTTAGTGTCACGTGATATTACTTAAACAATTAGCATAAATAATGATGTTTGATATGGCTGTATCTAGTGCATGCGGGTGATGACGCGAAACTGTTAATCTAGTTTCCATGGCGTTACTATAAAGGGAGTTATTAACACTGTTTTAGAGAGGGAAAACTACCACGATATATTGTAAAGAATCGTATTGGTTCTGTAAAGTATAGGTCTATTCTGAATGATAGGGTTGCCATCATAAAGCTAATGCTGGTTGCTAGTGTCACTTTCTTACTTGTTGTAATTTGTTGGTGTGTTTTGACAAAAAGTTATGATATCTGACCAAAAACACCTTAGGTGTGATAAAAAAAAAAGACGTGGCTAATAAAAGATTAAACTTAGATTCTCAGGTATTGGGATCCAGGTCTTGAAGACCTGGGAGGGTCAGGTTCAAATGACCTCTTCCTCCCTACTGTATTATTGTCATTTTCGTCTTATTATTGATTTAATTTGTTGACTATTGTAGTATTTTATGTTTTCATTGTTGTTTGCTTATTTATGATTTGTTTCCTTCTAATTTCTGTTGTGTTTATTGTGCAGGCATTATTTCTTGTATTGTTGGGTCTTGTGTTTTTGTATTGTAGAGTTCATGAACTGTTGTATTATGTATGGGATTAGTTTGTTTATTAGAATGTAAGCACAAAGCTACACAATGGGCTATTATCTGTGCTCTGCCCATCATGGGTAAAGTTATTGAACTGTTGTATTATGTGTGGGATTAGAGGTATGAATATTGTTTATGATTATTGGCTATGTTTATGATTGGTGTGATGCAGTCTTCTTGAGAGTTTCGATATTGTGCTATGAAGTCTTAAAATGCTTTTTGACTGCTTTAATGATTGGGTTTGATATTTGTTCTTGACTGTTTTGTTTTTGTGGTTGTTGTGTTGTGTTTTTGTTTGCTTCGTTTATTTCTGCGTTTAATTCTTCTGTAATTGCGTGTGTGTTTGTGCTGGTAACAGTGTTATTCTTTCTCTACTGCTTGATATGTTTGTTTGATTGTTAAATTGTGTTTTAATGTCCTTATATTTAAGACATCCTTTGTAGTTGGCTGTATGTTGCTGCTGGCAGTTGCAGCAAAGTGGTTGTGTGCTGGTTTTAAGGAATTCCGAGTTTCGTAGGATTAAGTGTGCGACTTAAAGGGATGAAATCAAAGTTGGCGACCAAACTGATAGCTACACAAGAAATGTACAGCAAATATTCATTCATTAGTTAGCTAGGCCGTGTATTTTCTTTTATCCATCGTCGTGCCCGAGATGGGCCAATAGGTCTCATATTGTCCCAAAATATTATGTTATGTTATTCTTCTAGTAAAACAATGAAACATTTTATTCACAAATTATATCTTTTTATTTCAGGAGACAGAGACAAACTACCCAATCAGACACGGGCGAAGAATGAGGAATTGGTTAACAACATAGCGTCTGATAACCGCAGGGCTCACGTGACTTCGACTATGGTGTCGCTAGTGTTGTTACTTGTTATAGTTCTTCAGACAAGGTGAACTGTGGAGGCTAAGGATAACCATACTCAAAAACTTTTCAGTCCTTTCGCTGTGTACAAACTGTACCATAGTGCCCTGTAACATAGACATACAAAATGGCTTCGGAAGCGACGCCAGTAGATATCTGGTCAGTGGACGTGTTAAGTTGTTTCAAAGGAGAACGTTTCTCTCCTTGTGCTAATTACTAGAGCTTAGCCATGAACTTAATAGTTTGGTATACTCTTCTAAAAGTGAGACGGTAGCTTAAGGTGATACACAAGAACTCGACAACATTTTTGTTTTTCAAAAAGTAATATGTCATTGGTGGCAGTTACCTAACGGAACCACAGACTTCTGCTATAAATCACGAGTTTACTTAAACGTTATACTTCTCTTCCACCTTTACTCCACTCTATATCGGAAGATGTTTTGAAAGCAAATCCACTGTACTTCAATATAAGCTGATATTCCAAACCCTTCAGTCCTTGTTTAAGAACATAAGTCATCTCCTTTGGACGACGCTATTGTTCAAGCCGGGAATAATGATTACAAACTCTTAACCGAATAAGTATTTCTAATTTCATGCTGTGCCACTAGAGAAAAGTTACTCGAGGTCGTGTGAAGGTTTGTAGTGTAGCAAGCCCTGTATCAATATATATATATTACTGGTATTGTGTAGGTAAATATTACAGGTTTAGTTGCTGTAGAAATAACAGGCATTGTTTCGGTGATTGTTAAATTGCTCTAATTCCATGATTTGAAAATAGTTTCTAGTAACATGAAACAATTGGTTGAAATAAAACTATTAGTAAATAACCGTAACACTTATTGTTTAAAGCACTACTGCAGTAAATAAGCCCACTCTGATATTCTATTTGCTATCTCAAACTTACTGATACTCTTAGTGTTTAAACATCTAGCATAATGATTCCTTTCATATATTTTGGTCTGCCAGTTGTTAAAAAACAACAACCCATTAGCATTGAACTCAGCGAGTGAAACTGTTCAGTAATCTGCCTTAACGTTTGAGACAATTTTTCTTGAGGACGATAAAACTTTTGTACGTTTAATTTAACGCGTTAAGAACTCAACATTGTAGGGAAAAGTAATGCCACCATCACTTGGCACACAGGAGTATTTTTTTTTTTAAATTTAGTTCAATACTAACTGAGATAGGAGTAGAAACAATGTAATCTGTGTTTACGTTAGGCAACATAGCAAGAACAAAAGGTCTACCAGGCGGAAAGCCAATTTCGTTATGAAGGATTAATGTGCCAAATAGTCGTCAGTTTTATCTAGTGCACAGTGCCTTAAAGTGTAGTGATCTCGTTTCAAGCAATTTCGAGCCATATTCTACACCGTCTTGTCAAATCTAGATCATGTAATCGGCCATAAAGAAATGAGAAAGACGGATTTAATATGTACGTCAGTTAAGCTGATTTTAATGTAAGAAACACTGCTGATTAAGGTTTATAGCTGTCAGAACTTTGAAAGAGATATTATTTCGTCATGTCCTTACAGTATCGCTGTTAAAGTGCATAAAGTGATCACATTTTTTAAATAATTCGTAATTAAAAAAAAAAGATCTGTTTCCACTAGAAATTGAACCAATTGCGTTTCTTTCTCTGTTTGTTTTCGTAAATAATAACCGTGTTAAATTATGTTCTTTAGGTTATTTGCACATTATTGAACAACGTGTACACGTTTGAATTAAGTTATAAACAAAATTCATTTATCCTGTAAAAGTTTAAGTCCATAGACATAACTGTGAAACTTCGACGTTGGTCGATTATGGATCACACTTTCTGGTTACTGATTCACTACCCAGGCTTCAGATGTTCTTTTGTAAATAGAGTAATAGCAAACTACACAGACCACGTAACAGTAGACAAGGATAGGACAGATGTTTGTTGTAAGTAATGTTCAAGCGTTAAAAGTGGTGGAATTTTATCCTTTAACGGCAGACAACTATTTAAACAATAGTTAAATAAAAACGTAAACTCACAGAAAAGAAGATTGTAAATTGAAAGGGGACATAACCATTTTATATAAAATTATGACAATAAATAGGATCGTAAAATTTAAAGATTTAAAACCGATTCTCGTTTTACATCTTTAATAAAAGGATTGAGAAATTCAACAATACGATTGCTGGCTGATGATCAAATGGGATAATGTTTGAAACAACAGACTGAAAAAACACGCTTATAAATAAAGGGTAAAACATAAAAAGCATTCTGTTGTGAACCAAGAGATCAACTTTTGCTAAATATTTTTTGGAAATCAATTGCTTTACCTTAGTCCTAATTAAACGTCTTAGAATAATTAAAATGCTTTGACATGGTCTTTTTTATTATCACTTCATCAGGATTTCACAATGATCGGAAACTTGAATGACTTGTGTATTTGAAGACTTTTAGTTATCCTAAAGTGTTTATAACCGCAAGAAAATTTAGTTGCAAAATGATAAACATTTAATCTTCAGCTAAGAACAAAATAGAATTTTCAATTGCTATCATAAATATTCAAAATCAGCAATATCTAATTAGATAAATTGAGAAACTGTAAATTACATAAATAAGGTTCAAGAGAAAAAGAAAAGAAAAAACCATGGTTTGAAATTTCAGTATGTATAATTTCTCAAACTGACTCAACCAAATCTTAGCAAGTTATTTTTTTAAACATTTCAAATTAATTAAGTTCAAATAAAGAACAAATATTTCAATGTTTTGTGTGACATTTTCAGAAACTTTGTTATAGTTTTCACTTATAACGTATTCTTTAGCTTAGGTTCTGCCAAAATAAATATGCCCCTTACTTGAAAATACCAATTATTCTCTGTAAAATGATTATTAGAAGGTCCGAATTGAAGAAATTATGGTTAGGCACGATTATTTCTGCAGTCTTAGGCAGTTTGTGTATGCAATTTCAAACAAGTTTTTCCAAATAGACGAAAACAATTTAAAGTATTACCATTGCCACCCCTATCTGGTGGATCTAGACCTATAGGAAATACTAATTTATAAAATCCTAAACTAAAAGTAAAGAGAGGGAAAGAGTTCCATATGGCACCCCCACCCAAAAATTGTAGAATTGCCTGGATAAAAAAGATTCTGAAAAGGGTTTATTTGAAGGGACATATTAGAAAAATTGGGGCATGGCTTTGACAAGCATTTGTGTGAATACATGTGGAGAATATTATATTCTGATAAAAGTAGCCTTTTTGATGCCTTTATACAAAACATTTGTAAAGTTTATCCCCAAAAAGATTGTACATCTAATTAATGAAGTAAGTGGTATAATAATGTATTCAAATTATCAGATCATACTATTAATATGATTTATTAATACATAAATATTACTTTGATGAATTTTTTTTAAAATTGAGTGGGGGTGCCATATGGAACTCTTACAAAAGAGAGAACAAACTGAACAAAGTAATCACGAATTAATCTAAATATCCCAAACTAATAAGTTATTTTTATCAATTGGTTTTCCTTTCATTATTAAATCATTTGACTATATTTCAAAACTAATCTCCAATGAACTATTCAATACTAAGCTATTTTATTAAACTAAACATGTTTTGATTTTTTTCAAATTCTACGTGCCTATCTACTCAAGTTTATTATATATTTATCCCTCAACATAAAAAGAAAATAAGTAAAACCTGTACGTAGATTGTTGTTTATCTTCAAATCTCAATTTAGTTTTAATATTGGTTTTTTATTTTGTGATTTTGTTTATATTCATAGATAGAATTTCTGTGTTCCAATACTCTGTTATTGTTTGTATTAAAGTGAGCGTGGCTGGCCGTATACGAGGTAATAGACCATCTGAAACCTCGTGCCTTGAATTGGTCGAATATCATAACAGTCAGCATGACGCAAATGAGAACGATATGAATTTCTAAATATTATTATGTGGTTTCAATCAATCGTCCTGTGAACCAACATGAAAAATTAAAATTAGGTTGAGAATACATATTGGTGGCTGACCTTTTCCTCACCTTTAGCAATTAGTACGTAAAACAAAACAGTGAATGTTTTAATAAATTATGACTGTATATGATGACTCGAAGACTTAATACATTGAAAAACTCAAATAATGTCTTCGGTTTCAATGGCTAAAATTAAATGGTTTTTATAAGCCTCATAGTGAAATTGGTAGCATTTGTAATTAACATACAGAAGTTGTGAATAATAAATACAAACGGTTTAAACGTCAGCATAACTGTTTTGATTATTTTACTATAGACTTGAATCAAAATAACTAACGTAAAGTTACCAATAGTTAAGTGAATATTGCATCAGAAATAATAAAAGTACTAAGTATATTAGACATTGTTCTGTGCATAAAAAACAGAATTATTGATGGACAAATAAGAAATCCTTGTGATAATATATTTTTGAACTTTGTTAATAGGTAAAAACAACAACATAGTGTAAGAGCTGTTTAAAAGTGACGCCTTTAAAACGTCCAAATCCAACATTTCAAAGCTGAACATGAACATTGAATCATCTAAAAGCTTTAAACTTGTCGCTCAAAAATATGTCAACTTCATAACTGCCGTTTTGCACGACTTTGCTCACGTAATAGCTGCCATTAAAAACCAAGAAGGTTTGAGAATTTCTAAATTAAGTTATACCTAGTTTACTTGGTTACGTTACTTCCTGTTTGGTTGGTCAAACCATGGTACTGTCAAGTATTTCTTGTTGACTGGTCAAATAAAACTTCGATTAGTACTGAATTTCTCTTTCAAGTCCAACCTTATTATAACACTTAGTCTTCAAGGTCTTGCCTTTAACATTTGAGCATAAACTTTCTACACAGTATAACAAATCATTTGAAATTCAACATTGCACAACTTCATCCTCTGAGCGTGAGAACGCATGGCGCGCCCTCTCATATTGGCGGCATGTGATGCGTATTATAATATTTTAAAAATAGTTTAATATTCAATACATCTATAATTAACGGATGTTTATTTCACCATTCCTTGCTAAACTTATCACACTCTGATCCAGTTATTACAAATGTCACATTGTATTCCTTTCGTAAATTCCAATACAATGAAAAGATATATCATTCGTTCTCGCACAGAGTCGACGAAACTGTACAACTGAAATTAGACCATGAGGTAGATAGTTTTATGTTTCATCTGTCAGATTAATCATACGCAATCATACATTGAAAAATGTTAGGTTGTATTGACATTATTATGAATTATTGACGAAGAAGAACTGAGTTATGGATTTACAGAATGCTAATTTGTATAGATAGGCATTGGCAGAATTATATAATACCGACATACCAGAAGACTGCAAATTACTACTTGATGTGGTAACACACTGTCTTAGATAGACATGAACATGATGGTCAGTTATAAATATTAAAACTGTTTCACCTGTCCATTAACTTATATTTATCGCTGTGTTATTGTAATAGTTTACTCTGGAATACTGTGAATTAGTTACTTGGGACAACTTTGAAATTTCTGTATTCACTTTCAGATTGTACCAACTACAAAAGAAAGATTATATTTAGTTTTATCATATGGGTTCCTTCAGTTTCTTTTACTATTCGCCTGAGCTGGATGTGTTTTCAAAAAACAAGGAAGCATAAACTTTCGAAAATATATATATACAAATATAAATGTAAAGTGTTGAATATTTTATGCTATATTGGTGTGTATGTAACAAACAAAAACAAACTTCTCAATCACTTTTAGTATCGTATTTTTCTGTCTTACGTATTAATGCAATTGAGGTTGAGTATTGCCAAGAATATCTTGTCAGATCTGCGTACGTGTATTGAATATAGCTTTTACTAGATTTTGACGTCCAGTTAAAAAAAAATAAACCGCTTGTAGCTTGTAAAAACCGTGAAAATGTATAGTTGTTTCATATATTTAACGCTAGAGCGTTGTTTATTTTCTAGCCTTGAACCGTGTAAAATTATTAGGTGTAACGAGACGATGAGCTTTGCTGCTATTATATAGAATATTCCATAAAGGTTTATGGAGTTTTAACCAAGAATATAATGGATATATATGAGGGATTTGAAAAGATGTGTTGTAATACATTTGTGGAAATAATATATTTATTACCTGAATGATCGAAAGTGTTTGTGTTCTAGTGATGTGACAGTGCTTGTATAGTTAGTATCGAGGAGAGATGGATTTTTTAAACCTTCCTCAGTTTTATATTACCAATACTGTTGATTGAATTATGTTCTGCTGATTCTTTTTTTCTCGTAGAATAAAAATATTACTTTCGTTTATTTATCTAAACGTTATATAAATTTTATATCTCAGTATTTCTAAGTGGCGTGAATTCTTTGGAATGCTTGTTATTTACAATATTTTCTCATCCAAATAAAAAGAAAAAAAACCTGGAAATTTCTTATGTTATCAGTGTGTTTCGTAAGTAACAGATTTTTGTAATTGTGAAGCCAGAATATTCCCACAGGATGTGATTTTTTTAGGGTGTATATTTTCTTAACCACAGCTCTTACGAACGTTTTGGTTTAGTTGAACTGTTTTTATTTAGCTTTTTGTTTGTGTCAAGGTGTTTCATGGCACCTGTTCCGTTAAATTACGGTTTTTGTACGTCTTCGATAGCATCAAATAAAGCCTAACATTTGGCAGAGTTTCGGAGTTATTGTTTTCATATCCTATTCACCAAATAATTATAAAAACCATAGAACATCATAATTAGCTTATTTGTTGGATTTTAAACGGAAGGGTACACAATTGATTACCTGTGCTCTGTCTACCGCAGAGAATCAAACCCCAGATTTTAACTTATCACTGACACACTGGGAAACAATTAACTTAGTACTTGAGAAGAAACAAAAATAAACAGCATTAATTAACAGCATTGATATGTATTCCAATATATCGAACATCCTCAGATGTACATAAATTACCTGTAATATAGAATAGATATAATAGCATAGTAGGGAATTATTTTCTTTGAACGTACAAATTATGAAGTAATAGTAAAATGTACAAACGAATGTAGTGTTCTAATTTTTAAAATTTTCGCTTTGAATAATAAAGTAGTGTTTATATATTTCACTTGACAACTCCAACTTATGATTTTATTCTATAACGTTCAGGTTAACTAAAAATATTATAAAACAATATGTATACATATATAATGCATTGCAAAAAATAAAATGTTTTCGTTGCTCATACGCACAACTTCGAAATGAAACTAGAAACGTGTACTTGCGAATTTCTACAAAACGTGAAGCGAAATAGGTAGTTTTTTGTTTAACTTTCGCGGAAAGCTACAGAAGGGGTATCTGCACTTAGTCGTCCCTAATGTCGTGCTAACAGAATAGAGAAAAGTCAGCTACTTTACAGCACTCGCCTTCAACCTTTGTCTGACTGAATAGTGGTAGTTAATCATCTCACTTCAGCGCACCTGTAGCTTCAAAGTTCGTTACTTTTCTTTCTTTCTTTTTTCAGCAGGATGCTAATTATACACTCAATAGGATTAATAAAATAGATACGTTTAAAAGAGGTCACATCCGACCTAAAGCGAAATAGAATAAACATTTGTATCCGTACTGTATTGAAACTTAAGCTTTTTGTTTTAATTATTTATCTATTTCGCTTCCAAATGGTTTTAAAAATTGAAAGATGACTGGTAGTTTTTTATTAAATTTATTAGGTTATTCAAAATAATTATAATATAGCAATAAAAAGAATACTTACGATTCAGATAACAATAATTGGAAAAGTAGTATATACTTATGGTTATCTTCATCCATCTTAACTGTCAAAATCCATAATCTGAATTAAAACTAATGAAATACTTGCATTCCCTAAGACAACAAAACATTTAATAACAGTTTATGTTTTTTATTCACATAAACAGTAGATACATAAAACGTCAGAGTATATTGGGTGTACATCAGCTGTGTATTTATTGCACTGACCTTATACGATTTACCACAGACAATGTGCATCTACATAAGTTTTGTTTTTTCGATCTTAATCCCAATTAATTTGGGGTCAGCCGGTACTTTTCTAAGCCAAGAATTTTTACAGCCGGGTAGCTGGCCCAATCAGCAACCCTATAGGACGAGAATTTTCGGTGACGAGGACTCGAGCTCGCGACCCTCAGATTGCGAGTCGAGCGACCTCCTCACCGAGCCCAGTTGATATCACTAATGTACACAGTAAAGTTGATAGTATTCTCTTTTTACTTTAAAATCACAGTGGTGATGATCAAATGGTCTTTGAAGGTTAGATACTGTCTTCCAAAGAACTCTTTCCATCTCGGCCGTTCAACTCTTCAGGAGAATAAAAACAACTTGTCATCTAACAATCCCCTGCCAAACTCTTTGTTCTTAAATCTGACCACATTACGCCTGGCATGGGCTGATGGTTAGAGCTCTTGACTCGCGGGATCGAACTCCGTCACCGAGCGTGCTCGCCTTTTCAAGTTGTAGGGGCATTATAATGTGACGAACATTCCCACTGTTTCTTGGTAAAGAGTAGCTCGAAAACTGGTGGTGATTCGTATTGGCTAGATGCTTTATCTGTAGTTTATCACTTCAGAATTAGGGATGACTAGTTGAGATAGCACTCGAGTAGCTTTACACGAAATTCCTTAAAACAAACATTTGAATAAACTGACCACTACTCTCCATTAAAAACAGTACGTGTGTGGTAGTTTTATTTCAAGATCTAAGGAAAAATTATACTATCCTAAAACCTGTTCATTACGCTATTTTATTTTTAATAGACTAAAGCCCCTTTCGTTATTATTTTTGTCACTAAATTACATTATTAACAACTCGACATTTATAATGAAAGTAATAGTTTTCGTACATTAAATGGAGTATTATTCTGTGAATTATCATTAACACTTAAGTGCTTATAGTTGTTTGTTTTTAGGGAAGAGGTTCCAAATTGCCTAAAATATAAATAACCCAAATTTCATAATACCCAGAGCTGCAACACTTCTTGGAGTTGGATTAGTCAGACAAAATGTTGGTTAAGTTCTTTGTCGAGTACCGTCTTGCACGAGTATTTTCTGTATAAAATAATTCTTCGTCTGTGTTTAGCCTCAGTTTATTAACTGAACTGCACTGTTTCATAAACAAAACAAAAATACAGTGAATACGAAAAGACTAATTTTAAGGACTGATATAATACATGCTACTTTTTTCAACTTTTCTTCTAATTACAGAACATTTTTGTAATTTCAACTCCAATGTTTGTTTGTTTGTTTTAATTTCGCGCAAAGCTACACGAGGGCTATCTGCGCTAGCCGTCCCTAATTTAGTAGTGAAAGGACTAGAGGGAAGGCAGCTAGTCGTCACAACTCTTGGGCTACTCTTTTACTAATGAATAGTGGAATTGACCGTAACGTTATAACGCCCCTATGGCTGAAAGGGCGAGCATGTTTGGTGAGATGGGGATTTGAACCCGCGACCCTCAGGTTGCGAGTCAAGTGCCCTAACCATCTGGCATGCTGGGCACAGCTCCAATGTAATTACAACATTGGATTGTCGAGACATGTTGTTATTATTACCCAACGGTAAAATAACCTTTCATTAAATTTATATGGAAAAATTTCCCAACGTATGAAATTTAGATTTTTTAACCTAAGGTTTTATTGTGAAATTTCAATAAAGAAATAGAAGACCGTTATATCGTTACAACGTCATATTTCGTTCCTGTGATGCAAATTAATCAAATAAATATTAGTTAATAACTGGGGAGCTTAGTAACTTTTTGAAAAGGATAATCGTCTATCTTTTCCTTATACCAGTTTTAACTCTCCTCAATAT
>NW_013665624.1:971643-978106 GCF_000517525.1 Limulus polyphemus
TTAAACCTTTTAAAGTACGTTATACAGAAGTCGCAAAATTCCAGAATAGCGAAGTAAATAACTTTTTTCATTCTATTAGTTTTAGTTAAACACAAAATCTAATTCATTCTTCTTTCGCTTAATGTGCATTATTTTTTATTACTTTTAGTAATAAACTTTACAAGAGTATCGAACCTCCCTTTTTAATTTAAAATTGTAGCAAAAAAATATCGCATTAGTGTTAGAGTTACATGTTACTAATCTATAAAAAGAAATTGCTTCAAAGTTTGCTCTTTGATTCCTCCAAAACAGCGAATTTAGAAAACGATTTTGTTTCATTTTGTGAAGATTAGCTACTGTGTTTTACTTATCAATTCCTGGAATCGATGTAACATAAAAACGAATATAAGTACAAGATATACATCATTTTTTGTTATTAAGCTTCCAGAGCTGTACATTTGTTGTTATGTTAAACTTATATTAAAGTTTTTCTTCATTATCCATTCAAGCCGTCTTCAGCCGTTATTACTCTCAAAGTGGGTTCCTAGTCACCGAATAAGCTTTCAGAGGTTTTAAAAGTTTTACATCATGAAGTGGCGCCATCTGCTGGTAAATATAATATTAATTAAAGTTGCTAACTGTTGGTGGACCCTTTCTACAAAGATACATATATTATGGTCGTATTATTCGAAGCAATACTTTGATTTTACTTGCCTGATTTATGATCTAAGCTTACTTATTGTATTTAAGAAATCTCATTCATGGTGTTATAAAACACCCATAAATAATCCAGTGCTTTATAAAAAGAAAATTGTAATAAGTAACAGTTCTCAATGTGTGTTCTTTTTAAAAGTTGAACAAGGAAAAATTACATTTCGTTATAATATTTCAGGAACAGGCTAGGTATTTTTTTTTCTACGGTTTTAAAGAAGATCAGATATAGAAGCCTCTTTCATTTTCATTTTTGGTAAGTCAATATACAGGTACCTTAGGATTGGAGAGTTGTTAATGTACTCCTAATTTTAAAGATAGTGGTAAGAGTGATACAAATTCTAGATAAATGAATTTTTAGTGAAATATATCATAAAAATAGCCAACATAGGTTCAAAACAGTGCAATCTTGCCTTACTAATCTGTTAACTTTTCTCGTGGATGGAAATGGTGTGAACTTTTGTATTTAGACTTCAAAAAGATTTTGATAAGACGCAACACAAAATATTAGCAAAGTAAATCACATCTGGTGTTGGAGAAAGATTAATAATTGGATTCTAAGGAGATTGAATAGGAGAAAATATAATATTGTTGTTAATAAAATTCAGTCAGATTGGATCCTTGTTATTAATAGAGTGCTTCAGGAGTCAGGGCTTGAGCTTTTTCTTTTCCTTACTTATGTTCATGATACTCATAGACATAATTAGTAAATTAATAAACTTTGCAGATGACATTAAAGTCTTGGCTATTTGTAACTGTATTAAGGACGTTGAGGCATTCGTAATGATTTGGATAAATTAGTAAATTTAATACATATTTGGCAAATGACTTTTAATTATAGTAAGTGCAAGGCAACGCATTTGGGTTATCATAATTAAGGTCACATGTCTAATACAGGGTCCTGACTCAAAAGTGTGACTGAAGAAAAATATATTTGTCTGGTGGTGGATAAGTTACTCAAGCTACTGAAGTAATACTTTGTTACTAGAAGCAATGATAATAAAACTTTAGAGTGTATTTATAGACATATTGATTACAGGTCAAAAGAGGTAATTACATATATATATAAATCACTGATTAAGCCTCTCTTTGAATATAATGTACAGTTTAGATCTCCTTACCTAAAAAAGGATATTGACTTATTGGAAAGGGTTCGGAAGAGCTAAATTAGGATGATTATTTGGATGGAAAAGTTATCTTACATGTATGGTTAAGATCTCTTAACATATTTTCTCTTGTGTAAAAGTTGTAGTATGCGGCCATACTTCGTGTTTCCTACCTCTTATGTAATATAAAATGTTTCAAAATTTTCTACATACATTTTGTATTGTCTTTATAGTCTTAATATAGACGGTCGGCTAAGAAAACCACTAAGTTCCTCTCACCCTAGTTACCTACTTAACTGGGTCACTCAACGGAATGCCACATGCACTTTCTCGTGGAAACTTTTCTTGTAACACTTTGAGCACACTGTATAGAAATAAACTGTGATCTTTTTTCTTTTTTCTCACTGGTAGGTCAGGTGATACCTTAATTTTACAATATCATTTATTTTATATTGAGAGTGACCATTAGTTACTTGAGTAGCATCTACGTCCAGAGATGAATGGATTTGTTGTTATTCGTATATAATACCATGTTTTCTCAGTCTGGAACAATATATTCAAAATTTAAAACAGATCTACAAATATACTTGAGATACACTAGAAAGTCCTTCAGCAAAGGCACCACAAAAATACACTTGTTTTCTGCCTTTTGTTATCTTTGTTTGTTTTAAATAAATATTCTTTCACTGTATTGTATATTATACTCAGTCTCTGTCTTTGTTTCAATACATTTTCTGTCGAAAACCCTTGCTCTCCTATGGTTCCTACACGATTATTTTTAAAAGGAAATCACTACACCTGAGAATACCACAGAGGTAATGTTATGTAAATTTATAAGATTATCTGAGAGGTTGTTTGGATAAGGGCATCTGATTTTTGTGAATTATTCTGAAGATAAATAAGACGAGAGAATACAAAGTTAAGTTTTAGAAAATAGACTACGTTTCGGTTAAAACGGTTTTATTTTTCTAACAGGAGTATCGGCAGATAGAATGAATTGCCGTAGACAGCAGTGAGGGACAGAAATTGTACATTTTTCTTGTAAAATTAAGAACGTGGTTATCTTTTTTTTTACTTTTCTCAATAGTGGGTATACAAGGACAACCTTGAAGGACCAAATGGTCCCTATTTATCAGTACGTGACTACAAAGCCAGGTGTTAAAAATGGTACAGGTCTTAAAGCCAAATTACTGTTTTCACCCAGCCGGAAATATTTTAGTTAAAAGAGATAAGCCTGCATTTTGAAACATATTCACAGTAACTGTCCTCTTTTGGTAAAATCATCCAGTGCCTGCCAATTTCTTTTCTGTTTAAAAGTGTACCAAAGTACGTTTGACGAAAAAAAAAAAATAGCAACCGTAAATATTTAATGTCTCAAATCACTGACACCGAATAAACCCGTATTTGTACCGTAAATATGTAATGGTTCAAATCACTAACACTGGATAAACCTGCATTGGGGTGTTAGTGATTTGAAACATTACATATTTACGGTACAAATACAGGTTTATCCGGTGTTAGTGATTTGAAACATTACATATTTACGGTAGGATAAACCTGTATTTGTACAGCATTTTTATATTATTCTATATTCATAACTTGTTTCTGAAAACATAGGGTTTGATCTAAAAATGCTTTGGTTAGTTGCTGGAAACTTAAGGTTTGTTTTACTAAGTCATTTCAAAACAATAGTAACATATTGTTTATCCTATCATCCTTTGAGTAATGTTTAAACATTAATTATGTATTGGGAAGGTGTATTTTTATGTCAACAAATAATTGTATCCAGTAACGTACAGCCATCTAATGGTGAATAAGTAAAAAGCAAATGAAAAGAATATTTTACCACAAAGCTATATAGTGCAATATCTACCGCGGGGTATCGAACCCTGGATTTTAGCATTGTAAATCCATAAACTTACCGCTGACCCACCAGAGGACCCTAAATAAGAAATGGTATGGTTTAAACTGTACTCCATTTTTACACTACAGCCTACAGCAAATAAATGTCCAAATGTTATTCTGAAACCTATGATAGATAGAGAATAAATTTAATTTACTTCAAGGGGGGGGGGCTGTTAAATCATAAGAAAAAATGTTAGTCTTTCTTAACCGCTTTCGTAGTAGCTAGCTACTCTTTAGGATTAATTTAATAATAAAATTTAAAAAGTATAAACAATTCTCACAGTATTTACACAAAACTCTAAAAAAAAAACACATAAAACTTGTAATGCAAATGAACGCTTCTTCTCTTCACATATGAGATAAGGTTTCATGTATCTATTCATGACCGATAGGTTGGTGTCTGAAAGTAAAACGTAAACAATATGATTAGTGCTACATAACTGAACATAAACGTTCTGGTGGTAGCTCAATTATGGTGTGGGGATGCATGAATATTAATATAGGAGGAAAAATGTTTTGTAATACTTTCTTCGACACATTTACTTTTCCATGACATTTTACGGTGATTCTAGATCTAGTTGTACGAACGTTGCTGGGTGATTGACAAGCAGGAAGTACTGGCCTAAGTCCCTTGGAATACTCGTGGGATACTTTCTCGCAGTGTACGTTAACGTTTCAGCTCACAACATGACATCAGAGAGTTTGGCCTTTCAATCAGAAATCAGTGGAAAATGATCTCCCACAAAGTAGTCCGTTTATTACTTAGAAGTATTCCTGGCAGTTGTAGACGTTGTGTTAATGCTAGAAGGTTCACACTCGTCACTTGTGTACCCTTTTTAAATGTGATTCTATCAGATAATTGGATTCAATAAGATTCTAGCTTTGGTTACTACGACACCGAGGATACTTGTGATCCACGAGTTGTAACTAGAGATTTACTGTCATTGAAAACTTCAACTTTCTCAGGTAACTGAAATGAAATTCTAAACTGAGTCTTGTCATGATTTATTTTCAGTTACTCGTCAGAAGTGTAAGGAAATACTCAGACTTACCCATCAAATATAATGTCATAGAAAATGTTTCTTTATCTACATTCAGCGAATAAATGGTGGTTCTAATATATACTGTAGTGTTTAGCTCCCTGTATCATTTAGTTGACTAAAAAGTCAGTTATATGTGATATTTCATCCTTATTGTTAACCATATATTTATACACATATATGATTATTACACGTCATATCAAAGGTAATAATTCTAGCTGAGAAAATGCTAATTTTTAGACGAACAAATTTTTCCCTGAAACCACTAAAGCTTAAACATTTGATATTTTATGAAAATAGATTTTATGAAATAACATGGCCGAATTATCTACATAATGAAAGGAAAGAAAGATCAAATGTTGAAAATGTTTTTCTTATAAACACAGAACATATTCTTTATGAAACTAAGATATTTTTTGTCAGAACATTCCTAAACTAGTCTTAAGAATAAAGAAGAGAAGGACGAAAAAAAAATTCGCTAAATTACTCACTGAATTTTTAATGACCCAATGAATTGTTCGACATGCCTTAACAGAACAAAGACTTAATGTTTTTGATTTATATGAAGATAATGGAAATATTTGAATGCGCGGTTTCTAATTCAATTTATAACTTAATTTTAACAGGAAACAAATAAGTTTTTTGAAGATTTTTCGATTTGTAATTTTATGATATCATTAATTTCTTTATACTGCATAAAATAGTTTAGATTTACATTTTTGCTTTTCAGCGTAAAGCTGCCCTCTCTTTATCGAGTGGGAACCCTGATATTAGCGTTGTAAGTCCGTAAACTTAACGCTGACCCGACTAGTGTCGCCCCCCAGTGGCACAGTGGTATGTCTGCGGACTTACAATGCTAGAATCCGGGTTTCGATACCCGTGGTGGACAGAGCACAGATAGCCCATTGTGTAGCTTTGTGCTTAATTACAAACAACCAAACAAACCGACTGGTGTCATCTTTTTGGACGAAGAAAGTCAGATTTGTGAGAAATATATTTGAAGGAAGTAAATATTTCACTTATGAGTACTAAACCATAACTGTTCAGATGTTGGATAGCATTATGGAAAACATTGAGGCTTAAGTTAAATAATTTTAATAATTTTAATTCTTTGAGTGTATAAAGAGGGGTTGGATTTATTCATATCCCTTAATTAAGGTGATACTTTTCTCGAAAAAGGTAATTTCAAAGTTGTCCAACTTTTTCGTTAAGAAACACCAAGGTTGAATTATGCCTTTGAATTATGAAAACGTAATAGATATTTAGCGCACTTTATCTGAGTAAAGTTTTTGGTAAAAAAAAAGGATAATTTTAAATTAATAAACATTTCAATTTAAAACAAAAGCACTAAAGCATAACTCGAGATGTTTTTGATATTAATGATTTCCTGAAAATCTTTAGTTAATATTTATAAAAGCCCCCCCCCCCCGGTAGGACAGCGATAAAAACGCAATGGCCACGCAGAGAAAGTTTGGTTGAAACAAAGAAGGCCCTATAACCTCCACTACTGGAGTTGATGAAGCAGTTTGTAAAGACAAAGATGACAACTGTTTCAAGTGTCTATGTTGGCAATTTCCAGCTCTTTTAGAAGCAAAATTTAAAGAAGGGATTTTGTTGGGCCTCAAATTAGTAAATTGGATTCCGATGAACAGTTCAAGAGGACAATGAGGAAAGTTGAAAAAAAAACGTGGATTGATTTTAAAGCTGTTATTGACAAATGTT
>NW_013665624.1:979081-983231 GCF_000517525.1 Limulus polyphemus
TGTTCAATCTGATTAGCTGAATTATGGAAAAATTATTAAAACCAAAACAACTTTTACGAATTTTAAATTCGCAGGCCTGTGTATTTAGCACACTTTATTCAATCTAATATTTGTAGTAAAAGAGAGGCAAATTTCACGCTGTTTCTAAAACGTCAATATATCAACTTGGATTTATGATAAAACAAAGTACCTCTGTTACATCTTAACTGAGTTACTATTTGTTTTAACAGAACCCTTCGTCAGCTCGTGGGCTATTCGTGTCTGATCGAGTAGTGGAATTTGACTGTTACTCTTGTAGCGCACCCACGGCCTCAAAGTGCGTAGCGCATATTATCGGCCCAACGGAATATTAATTCAAAATGGTAGAAATTCTGATTATAAAACCACATCAAAACTGAACTCTCCGAAATTTTGATGAAAGAAAAATATTGGATACATTTTATCATGGGGGATACTTGAAAAAAAGGGGTTTTTTGGGGGGACACTCTGATCTAGATAACCGGAAAAGAAAAAAAAGTGTAACAAGCGGTGAAAATTGTTTCCGTAAAAAATAAAAATAAGCTTATCTCATTGGTTTTTTCTAACGAAATAAATAATTTTTTGATACACCGTAACAAAATTAATTTTTTCTCCTAAAATAAAAATGAAACTGAGGGTCGATAAAATTATGCTTGGCCCCCCAGTGGCACAGCGGTATGTCTGCGGACTTACAACGCTAGAATCCGGTTTTCAACACCCGTTGTGGGCAGAGCACAGATAGCCCATTGTGTAGCTTTGTGCTTAATTACAAACAAACAAATAAAATTATGCTTAAAAAGTCAAAACGTAATTATTTGAAGTTTTGGTGATATAATGCAGTTTTGATAAATGAGTATCGTTTAATATTTCTCATAAAGTAAAAGCAAATCTGAAAGTTGGTTGAAGTTTCGTTAAAAACTGGTAAACTGAAATCCTTGGAAGGTTTTATGGTACATTGAATTTTTTCGTATATCGTATCTCAAAGTAGAAAAAACTAATTTTAATTAGGGTAGTGCAAATTATTTCTTTAAAAAACGTTTTAGTATAAAGTACTCTTCCTTTGTGACAATAGAAAAACAGTTAATTTTAAAGGTTTTTGTAAGTAGGGTACTATTCCTTTACATTTTTGTGACATTTTAGACATATTTATAGTTTGTTTGTAGTCAAGCACAAAGCAACACAATGTAATATCTGGCTTGTGCCCATCGCGAGTATCAATACCACTGAGCTATCAGGGAGAGGGGCGTTTCCATAGGTCTTAACCTAATACAATTGTAAGTTCTCATTAAAAAATGAAAATCCTCTCAGATTTAAAACAAAATATTAGATTTTTAGCAGAAGGAATGCGTTTAATCTATGATAATAAAAGGCCGTGTCTGTGTGTGTGTGTGTATGACCGCCATAGCTCCAAGAGGAAAGACCTTAGAAACCTGAAATTTTGAACTCATAATAAGTGGACCATGAGGGTGTGCACCTGAGTATTATTACTTATCTTATCCACGTGCATGCTCGCATGCGCGCCCCATAGTATACACTGTAGTATATCAGTATTATTAACAGATTATAACATATATATATATATATATAGGCCACCCAGTGGCACAGTGGTATGTCTACAGACTTATATTGCTAAAAACACGAGTTTCTATACCCGTGGTGGGAAGACCACAGATAACCCTTTGTGTAGCTTTATGCTTAATAGCAAACAACAATCTAACATATTAAAAAGCCTGTACGTTTTGGTAACAATGTGTTCACAATGGCCTTTGTGTCATGTTGCTTAGTAACAAAGTATATCCTAATATTGTTGTTAGTCTATGTACTGAAAGTGCAAACTAAAATGTATAAACAACAAAACTGGAAAAAATATTTGTTAATTTCTCAATTTAGAGTCTCCGTTGATTAAAGAGGTTTGTTTTTGTTGGTGATATAACAGAAAATACCTTAATTCAGAAACGATTTAGTTTAAAATTGGATCATTATTTTCACTTTCATGATAAATTTTATGCTCTTGCTAAAATATACCAACCTAATAACCCATGCGAAGCCAGGTAATTTCAATAGCCTTTAATAAATGATTTTTCGTACTCCTTAATCAAGTTTATCTTTATGCTGAATAAATGAAAATTTTAACTTCCTAAATCAGATAAATTTAAATCTTTTCGATTTTTTATGATATAATTTTATATTCTAACTTACTTAACACTTCTAGCGTAATAAGACAAATTTTAGCATACATAAAATTTTTAATAACGAGGTCAAAGTTTAACTTTTTAAAGATTCGATGAGAAGATAAATTTCTGATGCCACATAACTGTATTTTTATTGAAAAGTGATCTTTATAAAAGGCATCATCATTTAGACTTCTGATGTGATAATCTTTTGATACAATTTAATTGAAATAATATCTCTATTACAAAAAGGTGAAACTTTAGGAGGTAAAACATTAAAGAAAACGTATTGAGGATTAAAAATATGGATTTTTGAAAACGTTATGGACTTTTTTTTTACAGATTATCTGACTTATCTATTTACTTGGATTAGACCATAGAGGATGGAGATTTATTATTTATATCAATTAATTATTTGCGAGTAAGTAAAATTATCGATAAAAATTACTAATCCTTTGGAGATTTTGATTTGGATACTTCTTAATCGATTTAATTTTCCCCCACCGGAAAACAGAAGTTATTTGTTTGCAGAAACAACACCAAAGGCTTAACTTTTTACATTTTTATCATATTGATTTTTTTTGCCTAAAGAACACATATTTGAATATAGATCTTCTTTTTATTAAACTACACATGAATTCAAATATTTCTAATTTTCTATAAAATCCTTTAGGATTTTTGAATATACTTTAAGATAGGAAACCCTTATGTAAAATTAAACATAAATATTACACATAAATTAATAAGTTTTCGTTAACCCTTTGTAATTTAATGTAATATATAATCATTTTTGTACATCATAAATAAAGCTAATCATTCTAACAGAAAAATAAGATACAAATCAATGACCATTTATACGTGAAGATCACCAACTAAGGTTTTACTATTTTTATAATTTTTCATATATGTCAGCCATGTTATTCTATTAATAAAAATAAAAATAAATTTGAAAGTAGTCAACTTCTTGCTTATATGCATAACTCAAAACATTTTGATTATGTAATGGACTTTGTGACGTGTTATAGTTAATATTTTGTGCATAAGAAAGATGGCTTTCGAGTGTAGATAATGAATCATTATGATACCTCATACTTAATTTAATGATTCTCACATGACAAAAAGGCAAATTTGGAGGTATGTGTGGGGGCGTTATAATGTGACGGTCAATCCCACTATTCGTTAGTAAAAAAAGTAGTCCAAGAGTTGGCGGTGGATTTGATCTTTTTCACCATTTCATTAATGTCAGCAGCATTTATTTTCTTTCCAGTAGACTAACATACAATATAATATATAATTAGTAAAACACAGTAACATTATTAATTAATATAATGACTATGACTGAAAACAAACATTACGATGTCAAAGAAATACAGATGTTAGATTTATAAGCAAAAAAATATATGTAATGATATACTTACGTTTAAAGACTGGTTCATCATTCTTTTTTCCATGTAGCAGAACTGCATTAGTCTGATTATAAGTGGTATTTATATTTGAAAAGTGACCCACATTTGACTGATCTTTAGACTGTTGTTTCAGATTGATATTGAAAATTAGGATATATCTTAACTCGTAACCAGACTTATTAACACTAATCAGAAACAGCTAACTATGTCACCAATCGAGAACATACAAATATAATTTGTTGTATTGTATAATGAAACTGTTAATCTCATAGATTTCATATGTTAATTATTTACAGAATTTTAAATTCAATGACATACAAAATCTCTAGTTAAAATATGATGAACATAAAATTTATGTACAAAATATATGATTATGTAGAGTTTGAACTGTTTATTTTCAATATTAAATATAATGTAAATACATAGATAGCGACAATGTATTATAACTGGCTTGTAAAACTTTTTGTTATAAATATTTTTCTGCCATTTTTATCGCCCTCTTCTTTTAGTAAAACTGTGAATGTACACTGAGTGGTCACAAGTAAATAGACACCT
>NW_013665624.1:984231-991259 GCF_000517525.1 Limulus polyphemus
ACGTGAATATGACTCAAAAATTTCATTTTTTTTTCTGAAAAGGTGATGTCTATTTACTTGTGACCACGCTGTGTAGATAAAGTGTTCTACATTCAAATGAAAGTTTTATCTGTTTAGGCGAACACAAAAGGTCAAAAGCTTTTCTAGAACTCGACTTCCTGACCTGTATATTTTATATAACCACAGTTTGTTGAGCCAGTTAGTGGTCTTGAATATTAAAAACGTTATTCATGTCAGGAATAAGCTGAAAGAGACCAATCAAATGTATAGACTCTATGCAGTTAGTAAGAAACAAGTTGTAGTAGGCAAGGAACAACAGTAATTGTTATTTACATAGATCCTTTAAACTCAGCTGACATATAAAGCTAAACATGAAAATAAGCATTCTTTTTAGGACAAATCGCCTGATATATAGCAACATTGATTTTAGTTGTTACCATAACATTGTTTCATATCCATTAATCAATTTTCTGAGTCTATGAAAGTTATAACATGAGAGAATCAAATTGATCTTTTGATCGATTGTTCACTGTCATTTATAAACTATATAAAATCTTACACCCTGAGTTGGAATGAACATTTGTGATCTAGTCGTATATAAAAGTGAAGAAAAACAGAGTGTTCTCAGTTACCAGTTTGATCACCAGCAGAACGTGTAGACAGATCGAGATCCAGATTGATAGTGATGCGTTTTCCTGGTTTTAAAAGCACAACAGGTTGGCAAGAAACAGGTCAAGCATAATAAGCCATTACAAAATGACTATAAGTCTCATAATTGCAGTTAACAGGGTGTAGATACCAATTCAGACCAGTGATACAGTTGACCACAAATTTTGGTGGGGTAGACCACTGCCAACAACGTGAAGATTATTGTTATTTGAAAATATGGCCTCGAAGCAATCAATAGACCCCAGCTTTCTAATTTAATCAACAGTTTGAAGCAGATACTGAATGCCAATTAACATGCAAATTGCCAGAAATAGGTTTCATAAGGATTGGCTTTTATATCACACGACTAGTAGGGTGGTTCCTCCATCACATCACTACAAATCAGCTGGTCTTCAGTAGTTTCAAGAACACGTGGACGGAATAAATGATATATGGAGAAGATGTAACACTTACAGATGAATCATGCTTCACATTGTAGTCAAGTACAAAATGATACACATTTAAGGAGCGCCCACAACCAGATTTAATCCAAATTTCACTGAGGAAAGACACGTATATGTTGGTGGTGATATACTGATTTGGTCAGTGATTGGTCTTAATGGCCATACAACTTTAATGCTATAAACTGGCATTATGAATTAATGTTTTTACAGTATATGAAGCATACCATATACAGATGATAAAAAAATTGTATATGATAGATGTTAACACGTATCCACACTGTTCTCTATTGTATTGTTTAGTAACTTGCTGAAAAAAAGTGTACCGAGCAAATGGTCTTGTCATCACTCTCACTGAACAGGAATGTGATGGAACACATACGATATTGTTCTAGGAAGAGAACTGACAGCACGTGATTCACCTTCAAGTAGTTGATGAACCATAAGAAATTCTGATGGAAGAGTGAGCCATATAATCCAAGCAGTTCATTGATTCACTTATCTTAACTTGCCTTGTCCACACATGATTTGTATTAGTGTCCAAGGTTGTCATATTTCTTATTAACAAATGCTTTCCGAACCATTTATTGGATTGCAAAGTCTGTAGTACCAAATAAGCATTTTTACAAATGGGCTCCATTAATAGATATTTATGTATAAAATCATATTAACATAACACAACGTTTCGGAACAGCTTGGGACCTATTGGTCCATCTCGGCTGTTCCATCCTCTATACTAAACTAAAACTATCAATATATAAATATAAAAAAATCTCGTAAAGCCTTAAACATTCATATAGTTATCAAGTTTTTCTTAAAATTACTTAAATTTACTGCCTCCACAACATCCGAAGGCAACATATTCCAAAGGCCAACCACCATGTTAGAAAAATAAAACTGTCGTAGTTGAAGATGTTTCCTACGATACAAAAATTTATATCTGTGTCCCATAGTCCTACTATTCTCACTGTTAAGTATGAAAAAACATGACTCATCAACACTGTCAATTTCCTTTACAATCTTAAACACCTCAATCAGATCCCCCTAACTCTTTCGAACAATTTAATGTATTTTCTATAGTAAAAAACCACAGATTGAACACAAAATTCCAAATGTGGCCTAATCATTGACCTATACAATGAAATTATAACCTCTTTAGGCTTGTATTCAATATTTCTGTAGATACAACCTAAAATCGTATTTGCCCCACCACTAGCAACAGCACACTGCTTGAATGGCTTTAGAGACTGATCGACTATTACACCAGGATCTCTTTCCTTCATAACACTCTTAAGGTTATTCCCATCCAAATTATACTTATAATTCAAATTATGATAACCCATATGCATTATCTTGTATTTAATATAATTAAAACTCATTTGCCACTTATTTGCCCAACTCACTAAATGATCTGAATGATTTTGTAAATCAGCTGCATCTTCTTCACAGCCATCAACACCAAGTCCACGATATCTTCAGCAAACTTAAGTAATTTATTGACTATACTTCACCTATATTATTGACGTAAATCAAAAAGAGCAGAGGTTCTGAGATTGAGCCCTGAGGTATCCTACTTGAAGCATTAATCCAGTTTGATAGAACTACACTTATAACCACCCCTGCTTTCTTGCATCCAGCCACTCGTCTATCTAATTAGCTAACTTATCCCCTACACTGTAGAAATAATTTTTTACAAGCCTTTTATGTGGCACCTTGCCAAATGCTTTCTGAAAATCCAGATACTCAAAATCTACACCCTTACGCTCATCTACATAAGCAGTAACATTTTCAAAGAATGTCAAAGATTTGTAAGGCAAGATTTTCCATTAATATCATCTGTAAATTTAAATAATTTATTGATCATTCTTACTGGTTAGCTAAAATTTGCCATGCATAAAACTAAACTCTGGGCTGCATATTTAATAACAGTAGTTGTGCCTTTGATCATCTCTTAGTTGTTACAAGCTGGATATTATCTACTGGATTTTGCTATATCATATAAGTTAATCCCATAGACAAAATTATACAAAAAATCATGTAAGAAAATATGAATAAGAAAAGACTTGTTATTTGTAATTTTTTCCATATTCTGTTTTGTTTTGTTTTTTACTATCATTATGTTTCCCTATATAACAAATATGGTTTTTGAAATGGGTAACATTTCCACAGGGAAAAAATCTGATTGATTATAAAACATTTTCTAGTAATAAAAAATAAAATAATATAAAATAAAAATTTTCACGCAAATTACCAAAGTTTAAACCTTTTTATCTTTTAGTAGAGTAAAAGAATTTTAAAACATTTTTGTCCAATTTATCTTTATAACAAAAAAAAGGATAAATTTGAAGATAGTAAAATGTTTTATTAAAGTAGTGAAACACAAATTGTTTAATTTTCGATAAGATCACGAACTTTTTGATACATTTTAAACGACTTAATATTTCTGGTATAAAAAATAAAAATTTTCGCTAGAGGACCTTAGAACATTTAATGAGTATGTGAATTTTTTTGAAACCCATAACCACATTACGATTTTGTTACGGATAAAAGGTGAATTAAAAAGTTGGACTATATATTTTATAAAAGTTGAATATGATGCTTTGAAATTTCACAAAACATAATTTTATTTTCTATAAAATTTAAGTGACACAATATTTTCTTAAGCAAACGAAAATATATTATACGTTTTATTAAAAATTTCTGGTTTTTATCGAGATAAAAATAGTTGTAATATCACAATGGGGTGAAACTTTCTGACAGAAAGAAATCAAACGTGAAGGTAGAAGGTTTTTTTTTCTTATTTATCTTTTTTCTTTTTTCTTAAGGTTTGGATATTTCACAAGAAGATGGATATTTATGCACCTTATTTGAGTTATACCCCATGGTAGCAGAAAGGTAGCTTTGAAAAAATAAATATTTCGCTTCATACTATTAAAGCTTTATCGTTTTTACTTTTTTGTGTGATTGTGGGTTTTTAATAACCAGTCATAAAGTTAATATTTCGAGGTGATAAAGAAAAAAATGAAATAGTCTAACATTTCAGTTAAAAACAATTTACAACTCTTTGAAATTGTGACTTTATAATGGATTTTTGATGCTCGGTAACTGAGGTAATATTTCTTGCAAACTTATGGTAAATTTCAAGATAGCCAAAACATCCATTAAAAAACATAAATATTAAACGATTTTTATGCGATAACGTTTTTAACGTGCTATTATTATGTCGTATTTCTGGTAAAAGAAAGTAAACTTTAATTTATCAAACCTGCTCAGCGATAATTCTGAGGGCTTACACCACTAAAAACTGGGTTTTGATACTCGTGGTGGGCACAGCACAGATAGCTTATTGTGTAGCTTTGTGCTTTCAATACAGGCTCGTAACAATTGTGTGCTTGTTGTAGTTTTCATGCTATAACGTTTAATGCAGTAAGCTTATCTTCATGAAATTTTATATATTATCAGTAAACTTTACAAGGCTTTTGTAGGCAAAATATCAGATTGTTGTTATTAAGTTTTAAGATTTTTTAAATAATGTTTTCTCATGTATTTTTTTCTTTTCGAATGTTAACTATTGAACATCCAAAGTAATTTTGATTTTAAGATTGGAAATACTTTTGTTTATCAGAAAATTTTGAAATTTCACATGCAAATTCTAAAATCTTTATAACTGTCAGATAATTATCAAACGTTTTTGTCGAAAAAACTTTATAATGTGTCTGTTATTTTCACTATTGTATCTCTGTACGGGTTCGGTCGATTTGACCGACCTTGTAAGCACTATAAGAAATTAGGAAATAGATATAAATTATGGTTTTTTTTCGTTCTAGAACGACCACAAGTTATAACACGAAACAAATGTTTATTCTAAATAGCTTATATCTCATAACATTATACATCTATATACATTTATTATTTTTATTGACCTTTCAGCAGTGTTTGACTAACATTATAGAAGTCGCAATGACGCGGCGCACGTGTACTCATGTTACCGTATCCAAGAGTATAAAACTGTCCTTTACAAAGTGACTTATGTTGGCTGTGTTCTAATGGACCAGTATTTTCTAAAATACAGTCACATTTCGGTTATAATACGTAATATATGTATATATATTATTACTATTTACAAATAAGTTCTTAAATTTCAGTTATTTTTCTTAAGACATAGAACAGTAAATATGGAATTATAGAAACAATTATCTCTTTTAGTTACGAACTTTGTACTGGTTTGCTGCTTACCGTAAGTTGCTATTCTTTATCAAATTTCCCACGTAAAAGAAAAAAATTAAGTTTTATATATGCATTTCGAAATAGGAAAAAAATCATAGATTACTATATAAATACCACATAATTTATCAAATTTATAACTAAGCTGTATTTGGGTCTGAAAATACATGATTTTTCGAGCTCACTAATGTCTTACCGCTTGGAATCTAGCATGAAAAGAAAATACTTCGCAGAGACTGAGAAAACCACTAGGGGGTTGGAGGGGGGGGGTAGGTGTCTGAGCTTCCGATTGGTTACACACATTTCATTGGGTGAAGTAGGAGTAGGTAAGCAAATATTTTCAAAAAATGGAAGAGGTGGGCGGGGCCACTTTGGTTGATTCAATAAATGTATTGGTTTTCAAACGAGACCTGTTACGTATTACAATTTCAAATAGCTTAAAACCGAGTTAAATTGTAATTTAGATTTAGTGGTTAAATAAATGCAGATATATATCCAATTTATGATATTTGCCAACAAGATTGATACATACAGTTTTTTAATACAAATATATTTTAATATGCAAGCAATAATACAATTTACAACAACATTATTACAGACAATGATTTTTATACAAAAGTTTTACAAACTTTCAAGCATTATAAAGTCTTCTTTCTAGTCTGGAACTTCCTTGATATCTTATCGAATGTTCACGATGAGCGAGTTAATTTCGAGTTCACGTAGCACAATTCACTTAATAGGGAGCTAGCTAGCCCTGTGGTCTTCACTGATCACATGCCGATTTTTCCATCAGGTAATATTTTCGCTTAACGGGGAGCTAGCTAGCATTGCCCTTCGTTATTCACCAGCCACACACGCCGGGTTTTCCACCGTGAAGTTATATAATGTTTTCGTAAAAATACGAATGTCCGATGTGAATTCACTGAATACAAATGGTATGTAATGTTTGAAATTTATAAACGTTCCTGGTCAAATATCTGAAGTGTCCCGATTAATAAGCGTTATAGCAATCATAAATAGTTTATAGCACACCAACTATAGCAAATCAATAAGAGATACTGTTTTATGGTGCGACGCATTGGTTATATTTATAGCTATGTGGAGAGTTTCTCGGAATTTCAGCTTACGCAGCAATACTGACACGCTACACTAGCGTTTACGTACACACATATATTGTTGATTCTTACACTCGAGAATCTTCTACAACTTTAAAGAGTAGGTGGAGTTTCACAATACAGATTTAACCGTATAAGTTATGTACATTTCTAAATATAAATTTAACTTAAACAAATATCGATATTAGAATATATATATATAATAGTTTATCTGTTACAGACCCAAGTTTTAGATCTTGTTTGAAAATTATTACAACTTTTATATGTGATCCTGTGTGCTAACTTCTTAATCAAAATCAATAAATGTATTAATTTCTTAGAAATTAGAAAATATAGGGGTTCTTATCTTAGATTCTAGCTTGTCAATATCAGTAAGCTGAGAATCTAATGCTGCATTCAACATACCACGTGATACACAAAAATCGATATTTAGGATTTTGTTAAATATTTTTTAATATTAACTAATGTATAATACTAAAATTTGAATCATAATCTACAATATGATATGAAACTTATTGACATACATTAAAAAATAGTAGTTCAATAAAATTTTGAATGCGAGTCTACAAACGTGATGGCA
>NW_013665624.1:991269-997572 GCF_000517525.1 Limulus polyphemus
CATGGCCTTTGACCCCTGACCATTGGTAGACCGATGTCGATAGAAACAAACAACACCTTCACCGAGTTAACCTTTATGGCAGAACAGAAACAAATATAAGAACAATTGTTTTTTAAAAGTCATAACGTAATAAAATTAATGTTCCCCGGTGAGTCAGTAGTTTATACAGTTTACAACGCTAAAATCTGGGGTTCGATTTCTCATGTTAAACAGAGCTCAGATAGCCTATTTTGTAGCTTTGCGCTAAAACACACAAACATAAAAAAAAGGTAAGTTAATATGTAAAAAGATATACACAGACTGTTCTCTACGTTAAATACGTTTACTTCGTTTCCGAGCTTTTGGCTCTCTGACACAAAAGTAGTTGAAAATCTGTAAAATAACACAAAGAATTAACCGTGAAGATTTTAGCAAGTTTATTAGTTGGTTATTAATACTACAATTTAGTTAATCATCCCGGCGTTATAAAGTAAACTTTGAAAGTATTTATCTTTCTGTGAAAAACGCAAGACACAAAACTAAATTAACCCGTGGATATTTTATAAGATATTATTTTGGTTCCGTCATAACCTAGTTGATCATTCTTACGTAAGAGCAGCAAAGTTTATGAAGTCGAAATGTTCGATAACTGTATAGAAGTTAATTGTTATTACATAAAAGATATTTTAAATGCTGCAGTGATGTCAACACCCTGGCTTGAATTATCTAGTTTATTAGTTTTACCTTTTCAATTTTTGGCACTGATGGGTCTTTGATTTATCCATTCCGAATTTAAATTGATAATCAGTTTTTGACAGCCCATACTTGAGTTAATATTCCTGGTAGACGAAATTCAATAGAAAGAAAGTTAGAAGCTAAAAAATACACCATTTAAAATATTTAAATTTTTATTCACTAGATGGCAGGCGTTTCCATGACAATTTAATTATTTTTTATTTTATTTTAAGCCACACGTTCTTTTAACTATTATTATGTTCAGTTAGCCAAAATAATAACTTTATACATAAATTTAAAGTCTTATAAGTGTTGAGGCTTATCAACGCCTGCTTGAACAAGGTTAAATGAGATCGAAAATTCTCTGCCTTTTTTACACGTATAAAAGATCGTTTATAGCCCAGAGTAAGAGAACCTTTACAAATTGATCTGCATTATTTCAGAATTGTCATGGTTTGCCTATAAGTTTAAATTTCAAGTGTTTTCCTTTTTTTTGTGAAATGCTACTGATGTTAAATGTCTATAAATTAGAAAGTCTCTCACCATTTTCAACCATTTCAAACGAGAATCCAAAAATAATTTGTAATCAATGCAATCTGAATGTATAATGAATATATAATTACATTTATATTATGCTGTGTGCTAGTTATTTTGTTATCTACTGTCATAAATCAATCTCTGAAGGAGGGATTGTTTATACCCATGTTTTAGCCTGTATAAATATGATAAACGTAGTATCCAGCGTCATAAAACTTCTATGTGTTAGAGGCCTCGATTAATTACTCAAAGCACCCCAGTTTATGCATTTCAAAGAACGGTATTATATATTTGTTTATAATTTGCAAAATAATTCCAAGTTATTTTTCGTACCTTCGTCAATCCAAAGCAAATTGGGGAGGCCCAGCATGGCCAGGTGGTTAGGGTGCTCGACTCGCAATCTGCGGGTCGCGGGTTCGAATCCCCGTCACACCAAACATGCTCGCCCTTTCAGCCGTGGGGGCGTTATAATGTGACGGTCAATCCCACTATTCGTTGGTAAAAGAGTAGCCCTAGAGTTGGCGGTGGGTGGTGATGACTAGCTGCCTTCCCTCTAGTCTTACACTGCTAAATTAGGGACGGCTATCGCAGATAGCCCTCGTGTAGCTTTGCGCGAAATTCAAAAACAAACATACAAATTGGGGAAATACATACATTTTTTTTCTTCAATTGCATTAATAATCTGTATTTAGAAAACAAATTATTTTTTGGAAAATGGAAAATGAAAAAAGAGAAAATAGAAAACTTACACGACTGTTTTTAGATATAAACAATTAATGAAAAGGTGAAAGACATTTCTGTGGGAAAACATTATTCACATAGTGAAAAATAATCATTCCTTTAGGAAGCGGAAATGGTAAAAATGACCTGATAAACCTATACTACTAAAGGTAGCAAACATTTTGTTTGTTTCTTTGTTTGTTGTTTAGTGGAAAACCATAGATTAAGCTATCTTCGCCGGACTCTTTCATTTGCAAATGTTTAGATTCTATTTTGACAATAAGTTAACATCAGTTAAATTGAAAGATAAATTACGAAAATAAAACAATTCTATATGGCATTAACTTAAACGATGAACATTAAGTTAACAAATCTAAAGTTATTTCTTGGTGTTTGCCTGGGTGAGAAGTATTTTTGCGGGTTTTACTGTAAACGTTTGTTTGTTTGTTTGAATGTACACACAAAGCTACACAATGGGCTATTTGTGCTCTGACCACCACGGGTATTGAAACCCGGTTTCTAGCTATTGTAAACGTAAAGCAGAATGTCTTGAAGAAGATTTACTCTGATTACTTTGATTTTTGTGTTACAATCGATCCCAGCTTTAAAAGAAACCTAATATCAGAAAAGAAAACTTTGTGTTAAATGGTCTATAAAATCGTGGTTATACATCGTGTAGTGCTAGCCCTTTTAGGTTCTCAGGGCTCACAATATGCCCCTTCCCGGAGATACAGCCTGACCGGTGGTTTCAGCTAAGTGAGTGGGTGGAGACCGCCAAATAAAGCGCACGATTGCTCACCCATGACTTCAAACTAAAGCAGCAGCCAATCTGTTAATCCAAAATCAAGCAGAATTCTTGAAACAAGGCGTGATACAGCTACACGTAGATAAATCAGAGTTAGGTAAGTGAAGGCTGTAATAAATGGTGGCCAGTTCCGTCAATGTCAGATGACCTCATGCAAGTGTAGGATGTTTATGTTTACCTTCTTAACATTGTGTACTTTAATATGTTTTGGTTGTTACATAAAATCAAGGAATTAATACAACAATTAGTAATTACAGCGTTTAGATGTTACATATTTGTCAAAGATGTTATTTAAGTCTTTTTACAATATGTTCGCTAAAAGTAATCTCGAGGGTTTCATTTTTCCCCCTAAAAAAACTAGTTCCTAGTTTTCGTAGATTCCAGTCATATATACTTTCTATACGTGGCAAGAACTGAAAAAGTACTGTGTTGCGCAGGTCAAACGGTCAGAATTTCTAACTCATTGTAATTAATATGGATTTGTTTTCTATGAAGACACGGCAGTCCGGCTTTTTGTAATAGTTGATGTATAATGTAAATTTAGAGTGGTTATTACTATTATACATATATCTATTTCGGGATAGGTATGCATTTATTCTTTGGAGCAATAATCATGTATAATTTTGTCACATACGAGATCATGTTAAGTATATACATATTTCTAAGCCTGTTCAATCGCATCATATCATATATACCCCAGTGAAAAGTAAAATATAGTAACTTTTTTTCCTTCTTTCGATAGTTGTCGACTGGCTCGCGTTTAGTGTTTAAAACTGAAACTGCACTTTTAACTGGTTACGCATGAAGTATCAAGCAAACAGATGGCGCAGCCCCAATGTTATTCAGGTACAATTAACATTGATCATTATTTGCGCTAGGACTACTGGCCTGAACCAGAAGCTAAAGCCACGTCAAGCTGGGGTAATTGCGTGTGTAATCGTTTGTTGAAGAAACCCATATGGTAGTTCTGAGAAGAATAATCACTTTTTTGATTTGCCAGATGATAACGACAACTAACATTGAATCTCAGCCAAATGAATCACAGGCAGGCCTTAATGGATAGTTTTTTATTGAGACTGTATTTCCAGGACCGATTTACGAGTCATAATTGTGGCCATAATATATAGAAACAACAAGTTTGTAGCATAGTCGGGTACAATAGGCTGTTGTTCTTGTATGGTTTGACATGCCTGTAGTTTTCTCAGGCATTCAATGACTTGATGAAGGAAAAACTAAGAATGTTAAAACGTCGTGGAAATCCGAAATTTTGTAGTTCGTCGTTAAAAGTCCCAAATTAATAGTATTGTCATTTACACTAGACTTCTACCTTTGGAAAACATATGCATATAGTTGTGTATATAATCCTAAAAAGCATTCTACGTTTACAGTTACATGGAAAATAATAGGAATACAATTATAACGAATACAACTTGAACATAGTTTTGAAAAGCATACAATTCTAACAACCATGAAGATTATCATGCTTATAGTCATTGCTTTATACGATATTTATAGTAATCATAAACATACCGCACTGAATATACCATGAATATAGTTTTCTAGAGTATAGCATGCTTACAGTCATGACGCAAAATCATGTTTACATCCATGACGAGTATATCCCGTTTATATTCATGACAAAATTATTATCTCTATACTTCTAACAAAATGTACCATGTTTGTGGTCGGACTGAGGGAATCATGTTTATAGTCATAGCAATAATGCTATGTTTATTTTCATAACAGAAAAACCATGTTTATAGCTATAAAACAAGTATGTTATGTTTTTGTTTTGTTCTAGGGTATATCATGCTTGTAAGGCATACTTTGTGTTTGTTAAACCATGATTGTGGTATCTTAAGGTGCATTCTAAGAACCTATGGATGAAAGATAAGAAGAATTAATGAAAAAGAACAACGCGAACGTAATTACATGAAGCATTTACGGGACGTTTCGGAATATTCATAACTTCATCTTCACTAAGCTTGAGGTTCAAAAAGTACGAGTATTTGAACACATGGATATATCTACAAAAATTTGAAGAAAAGTTACAAACCCTCCCAACTTTGATATCTGCCAACAGAATACAGAAACAGGACCCCATATTTCTCTCTCGAAATTTAAAATCCTCTAAAGAGCTAAGCATAAATTGAACTTCTGATGAAAGAAACGTTGTACATAAAAACTTTTATTCCGTCACTAAATAATACGTATTTAAATCTATTCTAATATGACTTATTTCATTTGCGCTACATATTGTTCATTCTCTTCTTTTATTAATTTTTTGTATTCGAATAGTTAACTATTGTTTGTTAAAGATTTTGTCACACTTCTGATGTAATTACCATTATGTATTTTTGTACCTCCAGCTTACTTAAGATGTAATTTTGATGATTCCGAAACGTATAATAAATGCTTCATGTAATTACGTTCGTGTTTTTATTTATTATGAAATAATGTTTTCGAAAAATTAATCGATTAAAAGAAGAATAAGTTATAATATATCAATCACGCTACTTTTGCTATATCTAGTGAAATGGATCTATTATTAATCTTATTTAATTCGTTTAGTAACTGTGCTTTTCTCTTGCATATTTACAAGAGTACATAACTTATACTGTTAAATATGTAATTCGAAACTCTCGCCTATTCTTCAATCTTGTAGAGGATTCTCGAGGGTAAGAATCAACAATATATATGTGCGTACGTAATCACTAGTGTAGCTTTGTATTGTTACGTAATGTGAATTTTCTAGAAACTCTCCACACGCCTATAAACATAACAAACGCAACGCACCCAAAAAGAGTACCTATCATTAGTTTGCCCCCCCCCCAGTAGCACAGCGGTATGTCTGCGGAACTTACAACGCTAGAATCCGGGTTTCGATACTCGTGATGGGGAGAGCACAGATAGCTCATTGTGTAGCTTTGTGCTTGATTACAAACAAACATTAGTTTGCTATAGTCAGTGTGCTACAAACTTCGGAAGTTATAACTGTGATTGTTATAACGCTTATCAATCGGAAAACTACAAATATTTGACTAGGAGCATTTCCATCGGACATTAGTATTTTTAAGAAAACATTATATAACTTCATGGTGGAAAACCCGGCGTGTGTGGCTGGTGAATAACGAAGGACAATGCTATTATTTTTCTGAATAATACACCTATCTGTTTGTATGAATGTATTTCAATTGAATCTGCCAAAAATGATTAATGCGAATAAACAACAAAGCCAAGTTGTCCTGAATCATACTTATATCAACTCGTAATTAACTCGCTCATCGTGAACCTTAGATAAGATATCAAGGAAGCTCCAGACTAGGAAGAAGACTTTATATTGCTTGTAAGTTTGTAAAACTTTTGTATGTAAATCATTGTGTGTAATAATTATTTTAATAACTGTTATTGTAAATTGCATTGTTGTTTGTATATTAAAACATATTTCTGTTAAAAAGAAAACTGTGTGTATCAATCTTATTGCCAAATATCATAAATTGGAGATATATCGGTATATATTTAAATAC
>NW_013665624.1:997582-1013942 GCF_000517525.1 Limulus polyphemus
GAGATATATCGGTATATATTTAAATACTAAATCCAAAGTACAATTTAACTACTAAATTTAAAATATCATTTAACTCAATTTCAGGCTATTTGAAATTATAATACTTACTATATTGTAAAATGGTTTTACCCGTTCTTTAAATGAACATGATTTAGGCCCCAAATTATTTTTTATCTTATCAGCCTATCGGCTTCTTCAGGTTAAACCGTTTAACAACAGCGCAACTAGATTTCACAAGTTTTAACTGCTATAAAAAACAACAACAACAAAAAATACAGCTAACAGATTAATATTATTACACAAATATAACTTTAAACGCTGAGTTATATTCTAAATACATGTACGTACATCATTATTGCTTATCAAAGAATACTAACAAAAAAATACTTGAAATGAATATTAAACTGAGATACAAAGAGTTGAGTATCATATATTAAAACAATTTTAATTATACACATTAGAAAGTCACGTGGCACCACAACAGATATAAAGTCTCGCTGTAGTGGCATGTATCAGAACTACATTTTGACATTGTTTGGAGTTATGTACGTACAATGTATAAGTGGTAGATATATAATGTTTACATTGTTGTAGAGTATATCACGTTAGTACTGTTGAAGATTATATCCCGTTAGGGTTTGTTGCATTTTATTGTATAAGTGGTAGGTATATAATGTTTACAGTGTTGTAGAGTATATCATGTTTGTACTGTTGAATACTATATCCCGCTTATAGTAGGGTACATTAAACGTTGAGTGTTGTAGAACGTTTTATAAACAGTTATTGTAGATAATATACTAGTTTTAAGGATTTTATTTAGATTAAAATTACCCTGCAAGAATAATTAACTTGAATGTTAAGTGTGGAATAATTTGACCTTACCTTACTCGTACCTTATCTTTTTACAGTATATGTATATATTACTAGTTATAAAAAATAAACATTTGAAATTTAAATAACAATGTGTAACTTAAGTACAGTAATTGAAATGCTGTAGAACTGTGCCATTTTTCTGAATAGTACATCTATCTGTTTGTATGAATGTAATTCAATTGAATCTGCCAAAAATGATTAATGCGAATAAAAAACAAAGCCAAGTTGTCCTGAATGCTGCGTGTGCCTAAAGGAGCATGCCGTCTGACTAAATAAAATCCCATGCAAACTAATCTGCCGTGAATTCTCTTGAAATTGGTGTCATGTAAGAAGTAGTATTTCATGCAGTTCAATTGTCTTTTCTAAGAAACGTCCGTTTTTTTGTTGTTTTTTTTCAGAAGCGCTGTATCTAGATCAACTGAATAGTGTAATTATGTTGGTATCTGTCGTTTCACAAAATAAAATATATTTTATTCAAGTTATAACAGTCAACTGTATTGTTTCTTTACCGTGACTTTAAGGAAAAAATTGAAAGAAAACTTCAATATTAAATAGTAAATTATGGCTACTTAACTCGGAAAGGTCCCATAAATTATATTTATTTTATCAGCGAAAAACTAACTTCATTTTACACCGGCAATAATAATACCGCTATATTCCTGCAAATGGATAATGAGTGCACGCCAGCCCATTTGGATGTTGCAGTAAATCGAGTTGTTCGAAACTAATTATTACTTTACCAAGCAAAATAACTTCTGGAGACTGGGATACGCTTCCAGCTAGTGCTTTTGATCAACATGGTAAAGCGGAATAACTAGGACATTATCCAATTATGAAAACAATAATAATATTTCAGGAATTGGGCACATTTGTAAAGAGGGAATATTTCACTATTTTAAAATCATTTACAATTTTACGCAGTTGCACTGCTAAATAACGATATATATAAAAAACAAGTAACATCTTATTAAAATCAACGGAATAAAAACTAGGTTTCCATCTGAATCGGCCCGGCATGGCCAGGTAGTTAGGGCGCTCGACTCGCAATCTGTGGGTCGCGGGTTCGAATCCCCGTCACACCAAACATGCTCGCCCTTTCAGCCGTGGGGGCGTTATAATGTGACGGTCAATCCCACTATTCGTTGGTAAAAGAGTAACCCAAGAGTTGGCGGTGGGTGGTGATGACTAGCTGCCTTCTCTCTAGTCTTACACTGCTAAATTAGGGACGGCTAGCGCAGATAGCCCACGTGTAGCTTTGCGCGAAATTCAAAAACAAACAAACAAACAGTCTGAATCATAAATATCTACATAGCGGGTGTTTTCGCCAGTCGCATTAAAGAGAACTTAACGTGTATGCTTAAAATAGAGTTTGACCTCAATAGAATCACGTGGATAGTGTTGGTAACGTTACATTTTGCATATTAAAACTCGGTCCTACTACATTACCAGCAGAATTACACTGCTTGGATCTGTTTTAAACATATGACATGATTTGTATTTCTTAAATCTAGGCAAACACTATCATTATTGACGTGGAGTATTTTTAAGATTATGAAGAAAAAAAAAGAGATGTTTTCCGCTACTTAATGTGGTTTGATGAAAACTAACCCTTTAACATTATTTTTTCTATTTAGTCTTTCAATAAACACACCGGAAATATTTCGTTCAATAAAACCTAAGTTAGCCAACTGAAATAGGACTGATTTTATTGTAACCCTTAGCTAATTTTTTATCGTTACTGTAAATTGTACCACACATTAATCATTTCTGTTGATGATCTAAATTAATAACTTTATGAAGTACAATCTCAATACACTGCTATAAATTGTCTCTTGTCTGTAATGATTTATTTATTCATGTTGTGTTATTATGTGTTAATAATAACAAAGGAAATATTAGTAAAAGTTAAACTAGAAAAAAAAAAAACCTAACCAAAAATATACAGTATTTGTTTTAGTTTTCGGCCAAGAGTTATTATCATCACTGGAATTCTGGAATCGAAAACATTGCAAATTTTGGTTCGAAAATGTGATCATTATTGTAAATCTACATCAGATAATATTGCTAATTTATACAAAAGTATATCACAGAACATTCATTATTATAGTAAACTTAAATAAGACGATTATATCATTCTTTTTATGTCGAAACTTTATAATTGTAAACCTAGATCATGTAATGTTAGCTAACCAGAGATAATGCTTACCTGAGGATGAACTAGGCCTAGTCCATAAGCTTGTAATTTCACATTTTATTTCTTTTCTTTTCTTTTTTTTTTTGTATTGTGTTCAATGTGCTTGCCATGGTCTGTAGTTTAACGAGGAAAGAAGTTTTAGTAGTTATGTGAATTTAAATAGCTGTGGAAGAAGAGGTTTTAAATTTAATTTTTATTATGATGTATTGTAATTTTAACTTTTACTGACTGAAAGGTAAATATATTCTTTTAAAACATATTTTGTGCATTTCAGTTTGATTCATGAAATATTGGTTCAAGTTAGAAAATTTCAATCAGATCAGATCTGATTCCATAGATAAACACAACTAACCAAAATTGGGCCAGAAAATGCTAACTTCAAGAAAATGAGTTTGGGCATCATCTATCCCAGTTGTTGTTCTTTTTATTTACGTTTAGATTTAGTTTTCACTAAATATTCTTGTTTCTAATTTGCTAATGTTTTTAATGGCAAAATGTGGACGGATCACTTAGCCTTCCTAACTCCTATGTAAAAAATTACAATTTCCAAATTATAACACAAGAGGATCTCATTATTTACAAAATACCGAAGGTTGGTTAGTGGTTTAATTGCACAAAAATGTGAATTATATACCGTTTTATATTAAAGTATATTATAAGTCATAGATTTCCAAAAAACAAATAAATTGCTGCCATAATTGTCAATAGATATGGTCTTCATACTCTTTTGGTATCTAGGAAACTGAAAAATTACATTTTAAATATTACAAAAAATATGTTGCATCTATATTTCTTGGAATTATGTAAAAAATATAATAACATAACACCCAAATTCCTTGATTTCAAAGTATCTATTCCACAATTTAATGACCAAGAGAGTATATAGAATTTAAGAAAACATTATTTAATTTTGAAATAAAACAAAAAATCAAAAATTCATAAATTAATCCAAAAGAGTGTAAACAAAACTTTTCTTTGTTGGAAAAGCAACTTAGTCAAATATATTATAATTATCTTATTAATTGGATAATTATACAAAATAATAAAAGTTTAAAAAATCTAGAAATAATCATTTAGAGAAAATAAATTAGTTAAGAAAATTTAACATAGAAACCTTTATGAATGAATGATCCAAATAAAGTAATTTTTAATTTATCTAATTATGATTTAAAGGATATTGAATGAAGGGTTCTGGACTGTAGTCTAAACTTTATTATTCGACTAAAAATAATAGTTTAAATATGAATGTTATTTATTGAGTTCTGAGCAATTTGCAGCAGTTGACGAAATAAATTATACGGAGAAAAAGTAATAAATGATTTGAAAGTACTCACAGATTAATGGTATAGTTTAAACATTTCTCAATGATTTACTAGCATAAATGAGCAGGAATTTTTAGCTATAAAAAGTTAAACAGTAATGAAGATATAGTGATTGTAAAATCAGGTAAAGGGAATAGTATGGTTACATTAAGTAAATAGTAATGAAGATATAGTAATCGTAAAATCAGATAAAGGGAATAGTATGGTTACACTAAGTAAATAGTAATGAAGACATAGTAATTGTAAAATCAGATAAGGGGAATAGTATGGTTACACTAAGTAAATAGTAATGAAGATATAGTGATTGTAAAATCAGATAAGGGGAATAGTATGGTTACACTAAGTAAGTATTAATGAAGATATAGTGATTGTAAAATCAGATAAATGGAATAGTATGGTAACACTAAGTAAAATAGACTACACTAATAAAGTTAGGGAAATTATTAATGGTAACAATAAATGTATGAAATCGGAAAAAGATCCGATTAAAATTACAGAGAATAAGCTACAAGAGAATTTGATATAGTTGAAGAAGGACAATCCATCAACAGACAATGAATATTACATTTTAAGATCAATTGGTTCCCATGCAGAGGTTATGTATGGTATTCCTAAGACTCATAAAGTTGGGTGTCCTATGAGATCTATATGACTTATTTGGGTTCTTAGTTAAGTTGACAGAACCTTTCATTAGAAATTAATTTACCATAAAAAACTTAAATTTTAGCAAGAAAAAATGAAATCTTCAATAAGGAGGTGAACTGTGTTAATTGTCTATTGTGAAAGTTTACGTTCAAATTAACAAAAATGCATTATAGTAACTTATAAGCATAACATTTCTGTGTCTCTACAGCAGTCATTATTTTAAATGTAATAAAATCTTAAACGTACACTAATACGATACTGCGATCAGACATATTTAAAGAACTACAAACTAAATGTTGGAAAATATAGCTTAATTTTGAAAACGAAAACTTAATCTAAATCCTAGGCTAAAGAATAAATGAACCATTACCTGAACGAAAGGCTTAGCCCCCTTCCCAAATGGCACAGCATAGATAGCCCATTGTGTAGCATTGTGCTTGACTTCAAACACATGCGAAAGACTTAAGTCAAAATAGCAAAGTGTAAACGATTTCGAATTGCTGACGAACATGTTTATCAAGGATAAGTCACAATCCTCTTCACATACTCTCGATCAATGAAATTAACTCTCAATCTAAATTTTAAAACAATCATTATGACGCCTGAGAATACAATAGAATAAAGCTTGAGAATAGAATGCTGAAAGAGCTAGAGTAATGTGTTTTTGTAAACTCCGTTTAGTTAAAGCAAACACGAAAAATTTCAGATGACGAGATATAACTTCATAGAATACAACATTTGAAAGGAATTCGAACGCAAAGTTTATGCAATATATATCATTTTTATATAAATATCAATGAAACAAAGCGTGAAAAAATAATAATTATGAAATTTTTGGAAATTATTTTGCTTTTGTTTTCCGAAAAAACACAATATTTGAAATAATAATAATTATACACCTATATCGAATTATAACATTTTCGCTTTCCATAAAATAATCTGTTTTGTTCAAAATGAAATTGAGATAATAGACTTTAACAAGTATAAGAAATACATGCTCATATTTAATCAAATCTCTAGCCTTAGAACGCAAACTATGTTAACAGAAAAAAAAAGTTAATTAATTTTTTCAGTATAATTAAGTTTCTCTCTACTGCCCCGAATTTTTACAGGTACTCTCTGTAATTTGTGATGTGTGAATTAACTGAGGAGAAGCCCTATAGGTTCTTCCAACAGTCCTTCGAGGTCAGTCGTGACCTATAATTACGATAGCAGAGCGCCTGTATTTAGCGCCATCCAACAAATGAGGCCCCCAAGTGGCACAGTGGTATGTCTGTGGACTTATACTGCTAAAATCCGGGTTTCGATACCCGTGGTGGGCAGAGCACAGATAGCCCTTTGTGTAGCTTTGTGCTTAATAACAAACAACAACAACCAACAAATGAGGATTCCTTAGAAATACTTACAAAACTACTTTACATTGAATGATCATAACAGAACTCTGAAGTCAATTTAGTTAATATTTAAAGTTTACCATGACGTGTTTGAAGTAGAGTTTCTAGCTCAAAGGTTTTTGAAAATACACAATACTTTAATTAAAGTGTAATACCTCGTTTATTTATTGTGTGGCAGTCATGGTATGCCCAGTAATAGTAGTGTATTTAATCCAACCATACCTCCAAATACTGCATGAAAGGGCGTAGAAATCCAAGTTTTGTCTCTTCAAGGATCCTTCATGCGAAAAACTTCGGCAAGATTCCATGCTTCACTTGGAACTGTAGGTAAGACGCTGAAAAGGGTACATGAAACTTACACTATAGTCTAGCGCTAAACATTGATATTAAAATGAATTTTCTTATGCCTACTTCTAATATTTAAGAGAACTGAAAAACATCAAAACCTCACATATTAACGACACATTTGTATTTTTCTAAGGCTTTTCTCTTATATTTACCTCTCCATAATAAAACGAACTTCTAATTAATACAACATGAAAACAATTAACAAATTAATATAAATACTTTTAGTTTCAGCTATTCATTAAACTAGTCAAAACAGGAAAAGATTTAGCTTAATCGAAACTTAAATTCATAAAATTTTACCATTCTTTTAAGAACGGCTACAAAGGTTAATTTTTAGGGCAGAACATAATTATTTTGTCAATTCACAAACGCAATATTTGTAATCTATATATATATATATATATATATATACTGTAAATAGAACAACTTATAAAAAGTTATGTTAACACTGTTACATAGAACGTTCCATTACAAGCCGTAACACTTTAAAGTTTGAAACATATTTCTTCATGGATGAACGCTGATTAATAAATATTTTATTTATTTTATTTCAGTAATGTAAAGATTATTAGGTAATTGTAGCATAATGACGTTGTGAAAGAGTTTATGTAATAAAGTATACATGTGATATTACTCTAGTACGACGTCCATAGGTTATTACTTTACAATTGTTTATTAGTTAATCAATAAACAGTTGATGAGTTCTTTCACCATTCTAACGAAAATTTTTTTATACTTTTGAGAAAAATTAAGTAAGTGAACAAACATTGGAAGTAGAAAAATAACTTAACTTAAATTGAAAATTAAATCAATTCAGTGATTTTCATTTCTGATGCTAAACCTAAGTAGGGCTCTGATTAAAAGCCTCGATAATAGTAGCATACAAATTAGCAGAAAATTGTCTTAGTGGACGTGTAGCTATTCGAAAACTGCTGAGAAGAACAAAAATCACACCAAAAAGTCGTAATAGGTATCGAGCCAATAATAGTGGATTAAGCAAAGCTGGAGGTCTGTGCCCTTTACAGATGAATTGAAGGTCAAAACGTTCGAAAACAAGCAGTGTCAATTTGTTCAAAGGCGGAGAAGAGAACAGTATCATAGTCAATGCATAACATGTACAGTGAAGTATGGTGGGAAATTAGTACAAGTTTGCGTATCCATCTCGGGCAACAGTGTTGGTGATTTACACAAAAATGATGGCACCCTGACTGCTGACAAACACTTTCTGATTCTAACTAATCTTGCCATTCCCTTTGAAACAGGCCTCATCGGGTGGGGATTAATCTTCCTTAAAGGTAATGTTCTCAAGCGAATATCAAACGATACTTTGAATGATAAAGAGGCCGAAGAACACTCCCAGTCATGTCTTGGTCACAAAGTCTTTATATGAATAAACTTAAGAATGTGTGAGCTAATGTAAAAACTGAAAAGATCGAAAGACGACCAAACAGGTTAACTGTATTGTGCAGAGTAATACAGGATACTTGGAACAAAATTGCACAAATGTACATTATTAAACTGCATAGCAGCGTGAAAACAAGGTTAAATGCTTTCGTAAGGCAAAAAGTTCAGATACTAAAGTATTATACAACTTATTCGATCTTAATATGTATTTTATGTGATAATGTTTTGAGCCATTAACAAATTCCCCAATTAGTTACCATTGCTCGTTATTTATGACTCCTGTATTTCTGTATTTCCATAGTTATTTCCATTACTGTGGGTATTAAACTATCAAAATCAAAGTAAAACCTAAAAAGGTTATTACATGATATATTCCTATTTCTAATTCATCCTCTTGATTTTCCTAAAAGTATTAAGAAAAGATAAGGTTGATTCATTTTTTAATTCAACAGCAAATGTTGTTTTCAAGCTTGGTATTAAGTAATTCACAAACTATGTTAAATGTTCAAATTTTCTACATATTATAAATTTTTCCTCAGCATACCTCTATCAACAACGGTTTGAAATTAGTTAGACATTATTTCTTTTTAAACCAATTTTTTTCATGCTGGCACAGAAAATAGTCGCCACGGTAAGTGCCAAACGCGAACCCATACTCACATCATCCACTAAAGAAAGAAGTGTGACTCTTTAATATAGACGTTCTTGAAAGTTACACATGTCACATTGCTTCAGGTCATGAAACAATAACTGAAATGGTAATAAGTACATAATAAAAGCAGTATTTTTAGGTGGTAAGTCAAATCCTAGTTTTCTCGTTTAGCTCTTTTCTTTCAGTAGCGCTTCAGCTATGATTTAAAATAATTAATGTTTGTTTGTAATTAAGCACAAAGCTACACAATCTGTGCTCTGCCCACCACGGGTATCGAAACCCGGTTTCTAGCATTGTAAGTCCGCAGACATATCGCTGTGCCACTGGGGGGCATTTCTTCAGTATTTCTCAAAATTATATTTCCCAGTTCGGCTCTTTTTGGCCATTCAAGCTTCCTTTGCTGCGTCAATCTACTTTTTGTTAAGGTATTATTTATTATAAGTTAGTTGCACAAGTGAAGAAAATCAACATTGTTCTGCATATATTTTGTACAAGGTGTAGTGTTTTACACCTGTTCAAAAAGTTTAGGCTTAACTTGCATTTATTCAGTTTTAAGTACGTTTTTCTTTACTTTTGTAACCAAAACACAAATACGTTGCTAATGTTATCAAAGAAATAAATTCAAGTTTTGTTTTTTTCTAAATTCAGAAGAAACTGAACTCACAGCAATCCCATTCTAACATTTTGTTTTCAAGTCTCTCATTACAATTCCAAATATTTTTTTTCTTTTGGCCTGCATAAATGTAGTCTTAGGAATTGATGTCCACGGGCAGTGGAGAACCTGTGAAATTGGATACTTTGTTGGGATCTATGTTGTTAGACGTACCCAACTGTCTTTTGGAGAAGATTGTTACATCGGACTAAGCACCATCGACGACAGAAATAGTTCCACGGGCAGCACAGGACTTGGAGTTTTGTTCTCTTGAAGTTCGGTTAATCCACAATATTTCGTTAGATGAACCACGTTTCAAGTTATTATGTGAACATAACTATGGTATATAATGTCTACTCTATAAGATGGAAGACATGAAAGCTAGTTCCTACAAGACTTATCACTGGTCTTAATTCAACACATGAATAATAGACATCAAGTAAAACATTTACTATATAAGATGGAAGACATGAAAACTAGTTCCTACAAGACTTATCACTGGATTTAATTCAACACATGAACAATAGACATCAAGTAAAACATTTACTATATAAGATGGAAGACATGAAAAGCTAGTTCCTACAAGACTTATCACTGGTTTTAATTCAACATATGAACAATACACATCAAGTAAACGCTTACTTTATAAGATGGAAGACATGAAAGCTAGTTACTACAAGATTCATCACTTCTTTTAGTTCAACGCATGAACAATAGATATCAAGTAAAACGCTTACTCTATAAGATGGAAGACATGAAAGCTAGTTACTACAAGATTCATCACTTCTTTTAGTTCAACGCATGAACAATAGACATCAAGTAAAACGTTTACTCTATAATATAGAATATATATTGTAGGTTACCATATGATACGTGGACCCCACAGAACGATGCAGATTAACACAAGACAGGTGGTTACGATAAGCTGCGTTGTGTTAGCCTAATGCAGTGATTTTTCAGGCCCGGCGTGGCCAGGTGGTTAGGGAGCTCGACTCGCAATCTGAGGGCTTGAATTCCCGTCCCAACGAGCATACTTGCCCTTTCAGCCATGGAGGCGTTATAATGCGACGGCCAATCATTCTATTCGTTAGTAAAAGAGCAGCCCAAGAGTTGGCGGTGGGAGGTGGTAACTAGTTGCCTTCCCTCTAGTCTTACACTGCTAAATTAGGGACGGCTAATGCATATAGCTCTCGTGTTACTTTGTGCTAATTCAAAACAAACAAAGCAGTGATTTTTCAGTCGGCGGTGCATGCATTAATGGTGGTACACGAGGATGTTGTCGTTGGTGTGCAGAATGATTATAAAAAATAAGGATGGCTGAAAATATTGTTAGTATTCAATCTTTCATTCTTTGCTTTATAAAACAATAACCAAATACTCCCAAATATTCGCACAGTGATACATGGAAAGTTTAGGTTTTATCAAATAGCAAGCAAGCTGGAAAGTTTGAAAGCCACTGATATAGTATATGTAAGTTTGAAAGCCACTGTGTAAGTTAGCCACGTACTAGCATGTTTCTGATTTACATAAGATTTGAGACAACATTTTAACAAGATTTTGAATATCAAATTTCTCATTGTGATATACAGATTTTTGAATATTCACACTATTAATTGGAGGGAAAATTTCGTGTTATTCTGAAGTTGTAGAAAGTAGTCAAATTAATGAGAGTGTGCAATTTGCAGTGTTCATAATGTAAACTCTTCAAATCAGCTCGGCAGGTCCATAGATAACAAACACGAACATTTTCGTTTTCTTTAACAAGCTGGGAATTCAGACATTTCACAAACGATACAGCTTGGGACATATAGAATTCTACGTTAGCTGATATATGTCACGAAACTCCTCTGATTGGTTAAACCTTGTGATAGATGTCTGTTATTGGTTAGAAGGCCCTATACAATGTCTAAGCACTAAAGTCAGAAGTGCGTAAAATCCTGTTAATCACGCTCAGTTGGATAAGTTCAGTCTTGACAGTGCCATTATTTTTGAAAATACAATCCCGACCAAATGATTTAAATTTAGCTGTAGTCCGCGATTAAATTGGCCGAATAGTATCAGATGCCTGACTGAGCGAAAGGCAGCACAGTACACAGGAGAGTTCCCAGTCATGACTGTTGACGTCTCAACCCTCACCCATCTTATTATGTCTGACGGTGACAAGGGTAACAAAGGTAGCGGTACGTACTCTCACGTCCAACAACTTTCTTCGGAAAGCCCCGCGCAGTCATCGTTTCTCATACGTGATATTTTAAGTGAATCGAGTACTGAAAGGTGTGTATTAAACCATAGAGAACTTAATGACGATGTTGTACCTTCATTAACAGCTGTCAAATACTCTGCGCGAAGTTTACCGCAAGATACTGGATTAAACAGTCAAAATAAAGTTAAGTTCTCACTCCGTACCTTGGAGGGCAACAAAGGAAACTTTCTAACTGGAGAACACGAAAAAGCGTTTCATCAGAGAGGTTAGTAAATATAACATTTTTAGTTACATTAAAGATGGCCATAGGAGCTTAACTTTTAATAAGGCTATTTCTTTGTGAAACAGAACACATGCACTTAATCTCGATTAAATATCAAATTTTAAGCACAATATACACTTTGATAATAAGAAAAAAAACGCTAATGGCTAATGAGGTGTTTTATAGAAGGATGCTTTGTTGGTTAATACTGGCTAAACATTCTCTGCTAACAGATCCGGTAACAGAATTAGTTTCTATTTCTTATTTTTGTTCGAACAATTCTAAGAAATTGAGACCATTTAAGATTACGATTACTGGTGACACCTGCTGGCAGAAACGTTGAAGTTCTTTTCTAATGACAGTTTCAAGTAAAAACTAAAATAGTTGTTATTGGCTAGCTTTCTCCTCTTGTGCTCAAGCCTTAATCGAGTTTTGTCTTAAAGTATTTGGCCTAATACAAACCAATCAACACACAATATTAGCTTTTATATAACTCAAACGTTATTTTCAGGAATCAATAACCAAATTTTGACCACTACAACATTAGTTTATTATTAAGCTAATAGATACTTATGACATAATACAGCTATTATTATCTATATACGGCGACAGCTACTTATGGTAACATTGCAGAGATAAAACAAGATTAATTAGAATTATGATTAATAATTATATTATGTTACCAAGAGATCCTGACGATAGTATGACACTAATCTAATTTTTAATAGATATATTTATTGACAATAATTGTTACTAACATATCTAATTGTATTTGTTATACTTGCTGATAGTAGTAACATATAGCTTAGCAGATGTGACGTGTGATATTGATGGTAAAGTAAGTTAATTAAACAGATTCGAACTAAAAAAAGTAACTCATAAATTAAGTAAGCTTATTAGTTGTAGCAAATTGGCTAAAACTACATATTGCAATAACTTAGTACTATTAAAACCTATGGTTATTACAATGCGTCGAATCTCATTTGGGTACCACCCCATTTGGTGGAGTGGGGGGACATTACTTATCCTTAAATTCTGACCAAATTCTGATATCTTCATAACCCAGAATTAAAAATTAACCCAGTAATTAGTATAGTTAACTCAAAATAACATTATTTTAGCTTGATGTGTGTAAATTCATAAAACGAAAAATTAAGATCAAGAAAGTTACACTTACATGTCGTTTCTCAGAGGATCTCACAGTAATCTATTATTAGACTTAACGATGTTTAGATAAGTACATACTTTAATTTAAAATGTATTATTTACAAGATGCAGATATTAATTGTATCTTGTGAGCTCGTGGGGATCATTGTCTGTACATGACTAATTTTTCTCGTTACCCTATTGTCTGTGATCACGTACAGGTTAATATTTAAGCTAGCGTGTGTTACTATGTCTCTGGTATGTTATACAAATCATGTAAACTGCAAGTTCTTTTTCACATTTCTTTTAATTTGACAATTTCAAGTTTTATATCAGTGGTGTGTAAAATATCTTTTTTCCTACAAGTCACTGCCAAAGAGGCCTTTCGTATGATACTAGAATTCGAGAGTTGAGCTGAACGTTAGAGACTTGAATTATGGTATTTTAAACCGTCACTTTATTTCGTTTTTAGTAAGAAAAGATATGAAATGGTAAGTTTGCCGTGAGAAACAACATTATCGTAGGACACCTTCTGGAAGAATCATGAAGTATAAGTTGATGAATTGATCAACAGAAGGAATGACTTTCTCAGGTGGAGGATGAATATTATCATATAGTAAAACATGTAATTGGCGATGAATTTAGTACGTAGAGGATGTACGTGTAGAAGAATGGGCGTGAACGAATACAAGCATGAAGATCCGTGGTGGGACTAGGTAACTTAATATGAAATGCTAACCGAAGTGCATGGCACTCCAAAACCAGAAGTTGATCCTAGTAGTATGAGAGAGCAGAAGTCCAAGCTGTATATCCCATGAGTTGTTTCTTGTAATTTATTTCCAGCTGCACCCTATCTTCGGCCAAGAGATGTGACGAAACAGACGATTTTCAGTATATAATGGGCGTGTATCCGTTCATAAAGACTGGTGTTATATATATTGGACGTGTATCAGTTCATAAAGACTGGTGTTATATATTGGACGTGTATCGGTTCATAAAGACTGGTGTTATATAATGGAGGTGTATCAGCTCATAAGGACTGGTGTTATATAATGGAAGTGTATCAGTTCATAAAGACTGGTGTTATATAATGGACGTGTATCAGCTCATAAGGACTGGTATTTAGATGAAGTTATGATTTGTGAAGGAAGTTGATTATGTTTCAAAGGTAGAACAAATTGTAGAAAAGCAGAAAAACCATTCGGTTATCTGGATAAATATAACTGGGTACATTTTGCATTGGGATATTTACATAATTAGGATCATGGACTGGAAGTAACATAAGATACAAATTTAATAGATGATCAGCTTGAGGCAAGAGTTTCCTCGGGTGATAAACGTTATGGCTGAGCACACCATAAAACATCGTTTAACATATTTGGTGGGAAGTTTGCGAAGATGTAAACGTATATGAGAAAAAAATGATTCTATCGTACAGTAAATCTATGGAGTTTTTGAACTCAAGTTTCACTGAAGACACTGGCTTAAGACTGGTAAGATGCTAAGAACCAACACTTGTTTGAGGCTTATTAGGTTTTGGGAAGTGTAAAATAATAGAATTATTCCAGGAATCGGATTAAAATCCAGAAAAGAAGAGAGCTATGAAATGTTGCAAACAAGAGAAGGAGCAGTGTTGCGCCTACTCCTCAGAGTATGGTGGATATCCTGTGCTGTTAGGAGTGCATTCTTATAACTATCATCCAGAACATGTGCTGTACTGTGAGTTCTGGAAGTGAATTATCAGTCAATTCAAGAATATATCTTGTATCTTCTAGTTCGGGAGATGCTGTTCTGCGGCTGTAAAGTAATTTTCATAGAACAAGGCAAAAATATTAGACTTTTCAAAAGGATGAATGTTTTCAAACGCTATTTATATGTGTAATATAAAGTTACGCTTTAACTACCTAAAGTGGCAAAGAAGTAAAAACCTGACACGTGTGATGGAAATAACGTAAATTACAGATTGTTTTGTATTTTCATTTTCCTCTTAATTTATCCATTTTGGATTCTAAGTCAGAGGTGTGTAAAATTGGCCTTTCGTTTAATACCAGAACTCGTGAATACCACACTGTGTCCGTAGATATTTTTATACACTCTTTTTCTCGGAAGAACACTAAGGGAAAGAATAAATTGTAGTGTTTAAAAATACATGAAATCTGAGCTAATTGTGTAGTCGCTGTATGTGTTAGTATAAAATAACATAGTGCATAACTCAAGGAATGAACCAGCTACGAAATTATTGGATCATTATATATATGTATTATGTACAATTAGTATACATATAATTATTCCGTGCGATTAAAAACAATTATTTAAATGTATATTATGTATAACAATAACAATTTCTATTATGCATAACAATCATTATATGTATATTGTATACTAACAGCATATTTCTGATTCAATTAAGATATGAAAAAATATTAGCAATTTGACGACCATTATGTATACTATATACAACTAATACAACTGTCTGAAAACCAGACGATGAAAACTATATTACCTATATACAACAGTACAGTGATCTGTGTTACGTATTATAATTTCAAATGGGTTGAAACTGAGTCAAATTGTAATTTAAGTTTAGTAGTTAAGTTATACTTTGCTTTTAGCAATTAAGTAAAAGCCGATATATAGTCAGTTTATTATATTTGCCAACAATATTGATACAAACAATTTTATTTTATTTTTTAATACAAATATGTTTTAATATATAACCAACAATACAATTTACAATAACAGTTATTACAAATAGTTATTGCACACAATGATTTATATACAAAAGTTTTACAAACTTACAAGCAATATAAAGTATTCTTTCTAGTCTGGAACTTCCTTGATATCTTATCGAAGGTTCACTATGAGCGAGCTAATTACGAGTTGATGTAGGTACAATTCGCTTAACAGGGAGCTAGCTAGCTTTGTCCTTCGTTATTCACCAGCCACACACGCCGAGTTTTCCACTGTTGAAGTTAGGTAATGTTTTCGTAAAAGTACTAATGTCTGATGAGAATCACTGAAGTTAAATGATTTGTAATGTTCGAACTTTGTAAATGCTCCTGATCAAATATCTGAAGTTTTTCGATTGATAAGCATTATAACAATCACAGTTATAGCTTCCGAAGTTTATAGCACACTGACTATAGCAAACTAATAATATATATTCTTTTTTTTTTGGCGCGGCGCGTTGGTTATATTTATAGGCGTGTGGAGAGTTTCCAGAAAATTCAGATTACGTAACAATACAAAGCTACATTGAGCGTTT
>NW_013665624.1:1014942-1016816 GCF_000517525.1 Limulus polyphemus
CGGCGCGTTGGTTATATTTATAGGCGTGTGGAGAGTTTCCAGAAAATTCAGATTACGTAACAATACAAAGCTACATTGAGCGTTTGCGTACACGCATATATTGTTGATTCTTACACTTGAGAATCTTCTACAACTTTAGAGAATACGCGGGAGTTTCGCAATACATATTTATCAGTATCAATTACATAAATTACTAAATATAAAGTTAATTTAAATGAACATTGCTATTAAAATAAATATATCATAATAAATCCGTCACATCTGAAACTTATTAGTTGAAATATAAAAAATGCTAAGTAGCGCGTTGTTAGTATGTATACACTATACAGGACGAGTATTTCTACAAGCAACGCGGAGATGACAGGTTAGACACACATATAGACACCTGATTATGAAGATAGTAGCAGAAGATATGAGTGACAATCATTAGATATTTATAGTGTTGAATGCATTAGTTCTTTTATTAATGCGTAAGTTAAGAAATGGTTAAACAGTAAGTCATTTATGTAATCATTGTGTATATATACTACAAATGGTCAGACTAAAAAATCGTGAACTTGATTTTTGGGAGTCCTTAAGAGCTGCAGTATATCCAACATTAAAACATTAAAGTTGGTTTGTTAAGTCATTTATGTAATCGTTGTGTATATAATACAAATGGTCAGACTAAAATATCGTGAACTTGATTTTGGAGATTCCGTAGGAGCTGCAGTATATCCAACACTGTAAACCATGAAATGGCTTCCAACAGTTAGCGAATTACGTCTATTTTTTTGTGTGTGTGAAAGGTTCCCTAAAACAATTAACGTTTGCTAAGGATAGAGATGCGTAGAGCAATTAGCCACTAGAGTATAATTGTTATCATAGGATTAGCTAAGTAAGTTAGCTTAAGTGGGGCTAAAAGTTAGCACTGGCTTGTGGGTAAACATAGTCTTTTTTTTTTGTTTCTGATTTAAATTTTATTCTTTCAGATATTTGTGACAAGAGAAAAGCAGGAAAGACAAAAGAGTTGCCTAGTATTTTCAAGAACAAAAAAGAAAGGAAAGCCAGAACAGCCTTCACTGATTATCAGATACAAACTTTAGAAAAACATTTTCAAGCACAAAAATACCTGAGTGTACAAGATCGAATGGAAATCGCTTCGAAGTTAAACCTAACCGACACACATGTGAAGACTTGGTATCAAAACAGAAGGTTGGTGCTGATACCTACCTATTGTAGTTTGCATTACTAACACTGTAATTAAAGTCAGGTGTTGTAGTTCTTGTTTCGGAAAACTAACAGGATAATATGTCTTGATACTTCTAATACGAGAAGAGCTAAAAAAGAAAGGCAATTTTATTTCCCACATTCTGTACATCAATATATTGTGGTCAAAGAATAAGGTTAATAAGTTTATATACATCCGTTATTACAGGATTTTCCCTGAAAATATTGGAATTGAGAATTTCAAATGGACAATCCTTCCCATTCTCACATATATTTCTGAACTAATTTATGTGATTTCTATCGTTTTGTTTTTTCCAGGACGATCTATGAGGGCAACAATAACAGACAACTGATGTTCTTAAAGCAACTAACTGTATTTAATTGGAGTTTTAATAATACACCTGTATTTAACTTACTAGTGCTAAGAAGCTCACTGAATAATGTATAATAACAGAAATGAAGTTCACAAATGATGTATTTTAGCTCACATACCCAACATCATTAATGTATGTTTATTGCTTGTTCCTTGGTATGTTTGGCGCATAGGAAACGAAATCACGCATTATTCTGAGCACATTGCGTGAATAATAAGTTGCCCTTAATACTAGAAAATCACGCATTATTCTGAGCACATTGCGTGAATAATAAGTTGCCCTTAATACTAG
>NW_013665624.1:1017802-1039999 GCF_000517525.1 Limulus polyphemus
AGTTTGTTTTGATTTAGTATGGAGGTATTAGAAAACTAATGAGGAATTGCAAGTTTTATCACATAGAAACGTTTCCAGGAAAGATGGTATTATTAGAAACTTAAGGGGATTAGTAGTATCGTTCTTCACATAAGGTTGGGCACGACTGTCGACAGATGAATTAATTACAAGGAAACAGAGGAACAAGAACGTCGTTCTTATAAAGTGCGATTAACTCTCAGTAATTTTAAAGAGATATGTTTTTATTTCTGTCTGTTTAATAGCCCAAGTTTACGAAAACAGTAGTCTATTTTGTTTTCTTTCTCTGTGTCTTAATCAACTAAGATATCACACTACTGCAAATCTTTCACGTTTATTTGCTCACTATTTACTGATAATAGTATAAAAGGACTTTAATTATTTCAATGACATTTTTCTCTCTTTGCACAATCTGAATTGTAAGACTTAAAACACTTGAAAGTATTTCCTTTACCCTTTCTGTCTGTTTACTATCTTAAGTTTACGAAAACAGAAGTTTTTACTTTACTTTTCTGAATCTCTATTAACTCAAGTGTGATACTATCATAAGTATTACACATTTCTTTGCTCAGTTGACAGTATTAACAATTGTTATTGCATCAGTGTAAATCAGGTTCTTTATTCTTCAGCGAATGCCGAATATTTACAATATATAAACATCTTTGTCATCCATACTATATACTTATGATTTAAAATATTTTATTCAGCAACATATTTTAATATTATAATATAAAGGCTGTCCAACAGGAAGAAAACATTTGATCACCAATATTACAGCGCTGTTTAAATGCTACGAACGATAGCGATTTCATTTACTATGTGCATGCAGCTCCAGAAATTTTGTGTATTATGTATTAAAACATAATCATACTAACTACCTTTCAATAGTTCATTTTTTCTCTCTAGGAAAAGTCTTTAGTGTTGAAGTGGAACTGCAGCACACCGAAATACATCTGTATTGAAAGAAACGAAAACGAACATTATCTCATTTTTAATAATATCGAAAAAGTGTCATTTTTTATAGGCATTCAAATATAATTTTTAGTTGTTAAAACTTGAATACATCCGTATAAACAGAATCAATATTTTTTCTACTAGACGGATATCAAGCCTATTGATCAGATTCAACCTCTTGATGTGCTTTATATTATACAGTGAAAATCTTCCGTAAAGAGTTAAACCCGTGATTTGTTGTATAGTTGAGAGTTAAACATCTAAACCAAAGATTCAAACCTTTGGTTTATTGTATACCTAACAGGTGGAAATATACCGAAAAAATTGGAATCGTGTTACTTATTGGAATGATTAAAACCAATAAGATTTGTATTTGTGATTTGTTGTATACTACACAGTTGAAATATAACAGTAAGATTCAACTCGTGAGCTGTCGTTGCCTTCTATATATATATGTATAAGAGGTAAAAATATGCCATTAAGATTCAAGTTCATGACCTGTTTAAACGACATTATAATATCAGTTCTTCTGTGAACTCAAAATATAAATTTTTGTTGCCAGCTCTTAAAATGTAATCCTAAATGCTTAATTTTTTCAGTGTATGTTTCAACAGAGTAATTGTCAACGATATTCTTTTGTGTATTTTCTGTACACATTAGATTGAGAAAATAACTATTTCTTACGACTTTTAACAATAAAAGCGAATATACAGTATTGGAAATAATTATGGAAACAAAGGACTAAATGGGTATATAATGCATATTACACATTATTGAATAATATCCTTTGTGGCAAAATGAAATGTTGCCTAATGCAGTGTTGTGTCACACAGCAAAATATGATTTGGTGTCAAGCAACCAATCTGAAATTGCCAAACCAGCACAAGGCCTTTAAAAGTTATATACAGTGACAGAATTTTCGAATTTAAAACTTGTGGTGAAAACGACGGAAGAATAGCATTTACAACAAATGTATATAAACCAAAGTTTTAAAAGTTACTCCCAATGACAGATCACATTTTTTTCATGTTTCCCTTGTGGTGTATGCAAGACCCTGAAAATAGTTCATGAAACTGGAACTGTTGACAATATAAGTGATCGAGGAAGAAAATCCACACTATCAAAAGTGATGTAAAGTTCCTCAGGATAAATTCTCTAGATGACAGTCGACAAACCAGTAGAAATCTTGCAAATAGCTTTGCTTTAAGTACACCTGTTAACGTTTCTTCAAGCATAGTGTGTAACACATTGGCTCAAAATGGTCTCAATGGGTTTGTAGGCTGCTCAAACATCTTTGTTGATAAGATGTAACAAAGCCAAAAAAATGAAATGGGCAACAAAAATCAAGCAATGGAATGCTTAAACCTGTAAAAAAAGTGCTCTTTACAGACGAGTCCGAGTTTGATCTGTTTTACAATAATCGACAGCAATTTGTGTGAAGGCGATCAAGAGAGAATTATAAAACTTAGTGTGCAACAACTTCAGAAAAACATGGAAATGGATCACTACAGTTGTGGGGCTGTATCTCGGCCAAATGTGTTTGGAAGATCACAAAATCGAAGATTTCCTGGCTAATTCTGATCCGTCTTGCCATTCCCTCAGGAAAGCGCCTCATTGAGTACGGTTTCATCTTTCAGTATGAAAATGATCCCAAGCATATATTAAATGTAATGAAATTTTAGTTGAAACGTAAGAAAGCTGATGAAACACTAAAAAAAAGATGTTGTGACCTTCACAAAGTCCTGATGTAGAGATCTGCATGGGCCAAAATGTTAGAAGTTTACTCGGCCCGGCCTGAAGCCAGTCGATATCCGATTTTTTTCACATTAAACTCGACTTTGGCTCAAAGCTTAAACAAAGTATTACTTAGGAGATCGACAGTATCGGCTGACCGTGAGAAAATCGAGATGGCCTGTTTTTATGATCCAACCTGCCAAAATTGGGAAGAAAAAGGTAATAATATAAATCTGATATATTCCCAGCCTCATCCATCTCTCTGCAGTGTTACTGCATGTTATTCTGCAGAAACACAATAGGTTCTACACTTTCACTACTTAAACGGGTTCTTCACTCCTACACTACGCAACATGCTGTGCACATAGTACATACATACCTAAGAAAGAGCAGCCCACAATTGAAATATCGCATGTTGCCAGAGCTTGATTTAGACTTTGAGGGCCTAGTGACAAACATAATTTAGACCCTTGAGGTTTCCATCTATACTAACTGTAACAACGAATTACTACTAGTAAGACTTTCAAGATCATCAGACCGAATTACCGGAGTTAAAGGTTGAAATCTTTTATCCATACACACAGGTCAAATAACACATATACCTAACAACATTTGGAAATGGAGGGTTAATTTTTAAAGTTAATTTGCAACCAATATTTTCTCATTCTTCAATTTTGATTCAAAGCCATAGTGATTTGGAATATACTCCATATTCCTTGGCGGGTAACAATACATGGTTCAAACTAATGACACAACTACACAACAATGAAATCTATAATAATTTTTGTTAATAGGCAATGTAACGGTGTTTTCAACAAACATATTTCATTAAAAACAACCGTTGCTGCCGTAGAGTTACGAATATGTGTACTTATAAGATTTATGGGTGATATTTAACATGACCGTTTTAACAATGGATACAACAAAAAAGCTTGAGACAGTATTTGTAAGATTACAAAATTCCTTAAAGTGGTGCCTTTGATACCGAGCATAAAAATTATGAAACTATCAAATACGTATTGTTAGACCGCAGCTATAAGAATAGACGTTTTTCCAAAAATATGTTTGAAAATATTGTATTTAAACAAAATTAAAAAAGTCAAGCAGAAAACCCGAGGAAGCTCGAATTTTTAAAAAGAAGTTTGATAAAAGTCACCTCATCCAATCCTGACCTGGCCCGAACCAGGATCTTACCATCCTGCGGGGCTGGCCCGAACCAGGATCTTACCATCTAAGCTTGTCCTGCGGGGCTGGCCCGAACCAGGATCTTACCATCCGAGCTTGTCCTGCGGGGCTGGCCCGAACCAGGATTTTACCATCCGAGCTTGTCCTGCGGGGCTGGCCCGAACCAGGATCTTACCATCCGAGCTTGTCCTGCGGGGCTGGCCAGGGCCCTTGCAGTCTTCTATCCTGAGAACATAAAATGCCAACCAAAGACCTTGGACGAATTCTGGGAAGTATTAAAGGATATTCGGAACACAATTCCACAGTCTTTCATTGATAAAGTTTAGAGGAACATGAAAGCACGATGTCAAGATCTATGTAAAGAAAAGGGCTACGAATACCAAATATTATTGTTCTAGCCAATATATCATTTCACTTTTCCCTTATAATGCACTGTTTTTATGTTTGTCATATTTGCCTATATAATTTGCATTGTATATCCACTTTGTCCTATGTTTTCATATATATATTTCAAATACTGTATATTATAAAGCAGTGGTCTCCTAGGGCCTGGCATGACCTGGTACTTAAAGCGATCGATTCACAATCTGCGGATCATGGGTTCGAATCCCCGTCACCGAACATGCTCGCCCGTTCAGTCGTGAATACGTTATAATGTGACGGTCAATCCTACTATTAGTTGGTAAAAGAGTAGCCCATCGTTGGTTGGTGGGTGATGTTGACCAACTACTTTCCCTCTAGTCCATCACTGCCAAACGCAGATGGCCCTTGAGTAGCTATGCATAGCTAGTGATATTACACTTACAAGTAATACAGTTATAACTGTGACCGACATCTACTGCTCTCTGTCGAGAGCTTTAGATACTAACCTACTTCAAAACATTGTCAATCATAACAAGAAATGTGTAGTGATAGCGGAACTCAACAATTGACGAACTGCTACCAAATTCTGTCACAACTAGAGCCTCACGACCGTCTGATATTGACGAATACTGTCAAACAATAAATTAGTGTATTACAGAAGCAGCAGAAATAGCAATACCTAAACATGAACACTACAACACGTGGAAAACCACATGATTAAAGAACGTCATAGATTATATAGACAGTACATAAACATAAGAGGTCCAAACATAAAAACACAGATCAAACAAGAGAACTGGGACTTGTTCTGCACTGAACTAAATGAAACAAGATGACCCACAACACTACTGGAAACATCTCAAAAGATAAAGATATAGCCAAAGAACACACAAAATCTACTCCACACTAGTGTACGACAACAAAACTAATTACACAAACACCCAGAAAGCTGAATAATTTAAAGAACACTTATAAAACATACTTAAAACACATAATGCCCCTGAAGTGGACAATTACCACCTAAATAATATAACTAACCTTAATGAAGAAAATAAAACAACATTCACAGCTATTTTTCCTGTACACACACATAACACACACTCATGACACTTCTGTTACAAGTAAAATAACCACAACACAGATCTCAATAGCAATAAAACAAACCAAAAACAAAGCACCTGGTGAAAATGGCGTACAAGCCATCTTACTCAAAAAAAGCAACCAGCTATTGCTTGAACATATCACGGCACTATTTAATTTCTCCCTAATATCATGGTTTCTTGGAAGGAGGCGAATATTCTCATGTTCTTAAAGGAAGGGAAACCAATCAATAAACCACAGAGCTACTGACCAATCAGCTTGGCCAGCTGTGTATGTAAAATTATAAATAAAAGTTATAAGTAATAGATTAAGTGCATACTTAGAGAGAAATTCAAAATTAGCCGAAGTACAAAACGGTAAAGAAACGTACACAAAGCTCGTGGCTAAATAGTTATTAAGGAATATCAATCTGAAGTTCCTTTAAGAAAGTACTTTCACTCGCGCCCGTTGACCTATAGGAATGATCAGCTAAAGTTATAAACGAGGTAAGCATTTTTTTTCAATAAGAATTGGTTGCTTTATTAAGAAATGGTGCGCGTTTAAAAATACATTGTGAGCAAAAAGCGATTTGGTATCACGCGATTGACGACAGAGCTGTCCCACGCATCTTCATTATAATGGAGCTTGCGATGTATACGTCTAAAACTCGGATCTCGGAAACTACCCCTCCGATCATCACCAATCATAACTGGGTAACATTTTTATAATTAGGCAGTATTTTTATGGCTAAGCAATAAATAAAACAATAAAAATTATAGTCGAAAAGGAGTAAGTTTCAGATTTATCCAATTAAATTTACAAACAAAAAGGAGTAAGTTTCAGATTTAACCAATAAAAATTACAAAAAAGGAGTAAGTTTCAGATTTAACCAATAAAAATTACAAAAAAGGGGTAAGTTTCAAATATAAAACTCTAAAAATGGTTCTATGTGACGTAAATCTTGCTATTCCTCATTAATTTTCTAATACCTCCATACTATTTAAAAATGGTTCTATGTGACGTAAGTCTTGCTATTCCTCATTAATTTTCTGTTATCTCCATACTATCTAAAAATGGTTCTATGTGACGCAAAACTTGCTATTACTGATTAATTTTCTAGTACCTCCATACTATCTAAAAAAAGTTCTATGTGACGTAAAACTTGCTATTCCTCATTAATTTCTAGTACCTAATAGTACCTAGTATCTAATTTCTAGTAGATTTTATCCCGAAAAGGTAAAGTCCTACAGATACTGATCTAAAAGTCTTTACAGGGACAGAAATTGTAGGAATCTTTATTTCGTTTCTATTAGTTTTAAGGGTAAAATGAAAATATAGATGATAACATTCAAATCTCAATAAACGTAAAAAACTGATTGACATAAAAAATTTTCTCTATCGTTAAGATTGCCAAGCAACCTAACGCTAATATTGTGTCGCTTCATCAGAATAAAAACTCATATTAATGAAATTACAAGTATCATTTTGAAAACAGAGATGGCGCTTCTAAATCACTGTCAATAACATCTTATTTTTATGTTTGTTTAACCGAGATGACACTTACTAGGTTAGAAAGGTGTACAAAGCATAGACAAACAGATCATTAACTTAAATATAACTATCCATTATAGTTATGCTAGATGTACATAAGACGATATTTGTTTTGTTAGAACGATATAAATAAGATCATATACAGACCGAAGACAAACCGTTCGTTAACTTAAAGATTACTATCTATTACTGTAGGCGAAAAGACTAGTTTGTTTTTCTTTGAATTTTGCGCTAGCTGTCCCTAATTTTTATGTGATAGACAAAAGGGAAGACAACTACTTAACAACATTCACCGCCAACTCTTTAGTAAGAAATTACAAGATTGACCAACAGCTACTTAAGTCATTTCATTTGCCTGACATGGTCCCGTAGTTAGGGCAATTAACGTGCAATCTGAAGGTCGTGGATTCGAATCACATCCCCGAACATATTTGCTATTTCAACCATGTAGACGTTAAAATATGAAGATCAGTCCTACTGTTTGTTGGTAAAGATTAGCCTAAGAGTTGGCGGTGATGATATTAAGTAGCTGTTGGTCAATCTTGTAATTTCTTACTAAAGAGTTGGCGGTGATGATATTAAGTAGTTGTTAGTCAATCTTGTAATTTCTTACTAAAGAGTTGGCGATGATGATATTAAGTAGCTGTTGGTCAATCGTGTAATTTCTTATTAAAGAGTTGGCGATGATGATACGGCCAATAGAAATAGGTTAAATAACCTTAATATTTTTTTTTCTACAATATACATGCCTATTCCAGGACAAAGTGGAAAAGGCAGACTGCTGTTGGACTGGAGTTACTTGCCGAGGCTGGAAACGTTGCAGCTCTCCATACCATGATGCATGCAACTCCTTATTGTTTTTCTAGGTTCATGCCATCGCCTTCTCAAGGTCATCTCACAAACCAAGAGTACTACTTCAGGCATCCGTCATCTGGACTTCTTGAACATCTCCCTTTTCGTTTATACTAATCTGATGAAAGATGGATATCATTACCAAGCTCAATGAATTACTCTTTTATGATGTCTCAAGGAAATCCGGAAAATCCAGTTAATTCACTAGCAAAATCATATTCCCAAACTAGTGCAAGAAAAAGATCCAGGTTCTGTTTTTAGTCAAATGTGAGGGCAATGGTACTGCTGTAAAAACGGAAAACAAGACTATTACAAAACCACTAATTTCAAATAGGTATATAAAATGTTTTCTGAATGACGATTACTTTTGCTGGTGCACAAGGAAAAACTCGTAACTTTTTATTTTATTTTTTATTTTTTTTCAGAAATACATCGACTATGCTAGAGAAACATATTCGTTCATTATAAGCACATTTGTATAGGGACGCAATGATTGGGATTCGTAAGGAGTGTTGTTTTCCAAATGTGCAATAACAGCGCAACACATTTAACGTAGATTAATAGCTTGAACAATTAATGAACAGACTAGAATTTTTAATGGACTAACATGGCTGAGAACTCCAACATACAAACACAAATTATTCAATATGACTCCTAATTAACACTATTCTGTGATTGGTATTAACAACGATCTCTTGGCATATGTCGCATTAACCAATCCATCCGTTAAATTACTTGACAGACACATGCATTACTGTGTAGAGTAATAAATCAAATAGAGAATTGTTTCTACAACTTACTATGAATGCTTACTTTAAAGGTTCACGACGCTGTGTATCATGTAAAGTCTATTATCAACAACTTACTATGAATGCTTACTTAAAAAATTCACGAAGTTGTGTATCATGTAAAGCCTATTATCAACAACTTACTATGAATGCTTACTTAAAAGGTTCACGACGCTGTGTATCATGTAAAAGTCTATTATCTACAACTTACTATGAATGCTTACTTAAAAGGTTCACGACGCTGTGTATCATGTAAAATTCTATTATTAAATAGTCCTGTTTTTATGTATATAATTCTAAATGTTTTACCAGTTGGAAAGTATGTAGAGCGTTAAATAACTTATATAGTTAACTGACAAATAACTAGTCAGCCGAGATTGAAGAACTTGGCCACTTTATTGTGCATGATTAGCTTTGTAGACACGTTCAGTACTCTGTACAGCTCTAAACTAATCATTGAATCGCTTCCACAACTAGACATGAGTGCTCATGTAAAAAGTTCACGTCACTCTTTCGCCATCTTCTATTTTTACTTGTTCGTGGCTCATGTTTTGATGTTTTTCTTGTCTAAGCAGATCCACGCCTAAGGATTAACACAAACGCGTCTTACATTATTAGTCAAGAAGGAGCAACCAAGATAGTTCTATCGTTTCTTTCCTTCAATGAGAACATGGATACAGAAACCTATCAGCCACCACAATAAGCGTATCAGATCTTCTAACTATTAAGAAACAAAATTTAACTCATTGAAATAAGATTAAGTAATAGAACTACCGCTTCAATTTCAATATGAAAAATCAAACTCTTCCTTTCAACAACAACAAAAAAAAATTCTATTATTAAGAAAAAAGAGGTAATCCTTTTATGTAAAACTAACCAGAAAATCCATCCTCACTATATAGATTAGGAATCACAAACAATCCTTCTGACCAATAGCTGACAAGAACCAAAGAAGTAAGCTCTCCAACCAATAAAAACAAGCATCACACACTTCATTAATATCCTTATTAACGAACACGAAGTACAACGAAAGCTTCCATCTAATAACAAAAAAATGAAGAATTTAAACGCAGACCAAAATTTTATAAAAAACTTACGAACGTAGATAGCAAAACTTCAAAAACTTGTTAATGATAGCAATAAGAAAAATGAAACTTTTTTCACTAATAACAAGAAAAAGATCGAGCCTTTCCTTCATAATAAAAAATGTAAAAACAATATTCAAGTTTTCTATAATATACGAACAAGTACGGCGACATGACATTTATTTCACCATATTAAACATATAAATTTATAGTTCTCAAAAAGCCCCCCAGTGGCACAGCGGTATGTCTACGGACTTACAACGCTAGAAACCGGGTTTCGATACCCGTGGTGGGCAGAGCACAGATAGCCCATTGTGCAGCTTTGTGCTTAATTCCAAACAAAAAGTTCTCAGAAAAATAAATATTTACTTTCAAACACGAATATTTTTATATTTATATTTTATATAACCAAAATAAGAACCTGATTAACTTAAAGCTTTACTTTAGAGTCAACGACTTTCATGATTACTATGTGAAGCTGTACAAAAATACACACCCATTCAAGCTAGACATTATAACTCCCTCACGGCTTAAACTGCAAAAATATGCAACATTTATTGTTGCCTATTTTTTTTGTTACTCGAAGGCTATTTCGATAGACTGTCAAAACAGAAAAAATGAAACAGTAAAAGCTAACAAATATAACTAGAATAAACAGATTTTATGTGAAGACAAGTTTGGTTTGAATTTCGCGCAAAACTACACGAGGACTATCTGAGCTAGCCATCCCTAATTTAGCAGTGAAAGACTAGATGGAAGGCAGATAGTCATCATCACCCACCGCCAACTCTTGGGCTACTCTTTTACCAACGAATAGTAGGATTGACCGTCACATTATAACGTCCCAACGGCTGAAAGGGCGAGCATGTTTGGTGGGACGGGAAGAGAACAAGATCAAATGTCTACAGAGTGTTGTGTATTAAGTTCTTTAAGATCGGCATATGCGGCGAAGTTTGTTCGAAAAACAAACTGTAGAAAAAGACCGCAAGTCGTGGAAGAATTTTTGCAAGATATATTTTAAAAAGTTGAAACACACGTCCATCATAAAAATTTCGTTTATTAGCTACATTTTGTAATTTTAACAGCTAAGTTTGACGAAAGACATATGTCTGAATTTTAGCTAATAAAAGGTATATTTTTATGATAGACATGTGTTTTAACTTTTTACAAAATCTCTTACAACAAGGGCAAATGATTCTTACTCAAACTTTCATTAACAACTAAAGTGATAGATACTTTGTTATGGTTGTATAACAACAGTGTAGTATGCTAACAGTCATTTTGTTTTACTTCTAAGAATAATTATAAATGTATACGTACTTTATAGGTAATTCAGATAATCCTCCTGATTAATTGAGTTCTGAAAGATATTTTTAATCATCAGATATCTAGAGAATGTGAATGGCAATATCACCTTATTTCTGTCGATTTACAAGGAGTATTTTTGAATCAGTGAGTAAACCTGTTATACAAAATGACATTACTAATAAAAGGATACCTACAATTATAAATACTTATGTAGGTTTTGGGAGTGCAGGTTGGCTCAGTAAAAATTCACGCTACAGTTGTAATAACTTCCACTTCTGTTGGGAATTTTTAGACACTTAAATATTGTCATTCAAGCGATCTATACGAAGGTATATTTTTCTGTTTAGTTTTCGAATTGGTTTTTATTTATTTAATTAATTTGATTACCTTTTAAGAGTATACTTAAACGGGAAATATATATTATTAATAATGTCCGTTTTCTGGTCGCTCTACTTTAGTTAAACAGAAAGAAGGACATTGCTGTTACAAAGCAAATCATACGAGAACCAGAAAGCGGCTTTCTGACGTCTTGTTTATTGTACTGGGTGATGTTTGTGGGTTAGTCATTCAAATAACATTTCTTGATAGTACATTGTACTCCAGCTTTTTAGTTTCGAAGTAGTACTTAAAGGTAACTGAAACATAATGTATATTTCATATATACTTTATAATAATAAGGCACCTTTATATTTTCATATAGATGTAACGTTTAATACGTGAATTTGGTATAATTAGTATCAATAGAAAGCTTTTAATTTCAATCTAATGTTATATTTGCACTAAGTATAAGATGTGGAGTCGATTAGCTAAACAGGCAAATGAAGAAATCGAAATATGACCTAATTTTTTAATTCTGAAAATGCAATCATTGAAAATTCATATGTTCTTAAAACAAGAAACAAATTACTTTTTTATATGTGGTAATTATAAAGTATATATTATATTTTCGAAACGTTAAGACGCTTCATCTTATTAGCATATAGATTTGTATTTTCTCCAGCATCTGCATTACAAGAAAACCATCTTCATAACTGTATAGAAAAACAAACATGTACAACAAAAGTATTTTGATATAGCGTCTAAAATTAAATATTCAAACACTAGAAATGTGTTTCTGTTACGATCAAGTAACGCTTTACGGCGATACCATTAGCACATCGCTAGAAAGAATGAATGTCGTCTTTTAACTGAAAAACACTGTCATTTAAATTCTACAATGATTCAATTTTTCACGATTGTGTCCCAAGTGAGATTCTCCAACATGAATGTTTGTTACGTTACTTGTGATTTTTAAATTAGTATTGTACAAAGAAGAATTAACCAATCATTATCAAACATTCGATTGAGGAAATATAGGCAGTAAATTAATTAATATGGTCCCACATTTCTAGAGGAAGTGACTAACAACACAAAGAACATAGTTTTTGCTGAAACCACCATTTTCTACAACAAACTGATATCCTTCAAGCCGGTTCCAAACCCCTGAAGCTTGTAGTAACGTTTTTCACTGGTTTGTGGCAATTTAAGAGCTAAATCATAAGTAAGAATTTTAATTCAGGACACAAAGAACCTTCCTCAATAACAGACAATCTCCAATTCTGCCTTTCTCATGGCTAATATTCTACAGTCAAAGAATGCGTGTAATTTTTTTTTGTAAAACAAATCTAAAGAGACCTTGTTGAATGCCCATTTTCCGTGAAATACTTAAATAAGTCATTTGAAGACGTCATTTCTTTTAAAAAAAATGACACGGCGTTAAAAAGTTAGTACCATTCTATGTCTCTGACCTTCGTTTAAAAACCGGTTTCTTTGTGAAACCTTATAGTTATCTTCACCATTAGGTTACTGGCTCTTAAGCTGACGAACGTTTTTGTTTGTTTCAAATATGAAATCTTGTTAAAACTTATCAAAAACAAAAGCTTATAGAATTTTGCTTATACGTTAGACAAGCGGGAATCCTCAGTAGCCGCGGCACTTGAAATTCTTTTAGGCAGGATTAGAGTAAATTAATGTATGAGACCTTTGTTTCTCTTTCTATTAGCTATATTTTTTGTGAGCCAGCAATACCAAGTGTGGGGTGCGCTGATACCCGATTCGATTTTATTACTCATCAGGATCTCGATCAGCCTACACTCAAATTGAAATTATTTTAAGCAGGATTAGAGTAAATTAATCTATGAGACCTTGGGCATGGTCAAATACATCAATCGAAAGGGTTTGACCTCTTGAATCCAAAACTTTAATAATATCTCAAATCGGTCAAGTGATGACGGAGCTATGAACTAAAAATTTGTACTTGAAAAAGAAACAAAAACTCAGAGCCGTTCTATGAGCCACTATGCCGTGGCTAAAAACTACATCAAAACGTCTATTTAAAAATATATATATATAAGCAAAACCATTATTAAAAGATACAAATATTGCATATTATTAGCCCCTTCTGTGTATTCGACGTCTTTCTGTCATACTTTAACTCTAGTAGTATGCATAACACAAACATTCAACTTAATGAGACTATGTGAATAAGTTTAATGTTCTGTCGTTCAAACTGCGTTAATTCACTATAAGTGAGAAATGATAATATATGCGTTTTTTATTATTCACTTAAAACACTGCTCAACAAATTTGAACCAAGAAGTACTCATTCTGAAAACTGTGTAAGAGTTATATTTAGTTGCCTGTTACTCCCTGTTACCCAGTCATAACTTTGAGTACTAAACATTAAATTTCGGGATTCAATCCATGTGTTGGACACAGCTCAGATAATCTATTGTGCAGCTTTGTATGCTCATTCTTGTCGAGGTATATCTGCTGTAGCTTGATGCTTGACATTGTCAGCAACAAGAAGTTATTCTGGTCGGAGTATAATTGATGTGGTTTGTTGATTGATATTGTCAGCAACAAGAACTTATTCTGGTCGGAGTATAATTGACGTGGCTTGTTGATTGATATTGTCAATAACAAGAACTTATTCTGGTCGGAGTATAATTGATGTGGCTTGTTGATTGATATTGTCAGCAACAAGAAGTTATTCTGGTCGGAGTATAATTGACGTGGCTTGTTGATTGATATTGTCAGTAACAAAAAGTTATTCTGGTCGGAGTAAAATTGACGTGGCTTGTTGATTGATATTGTCAGTAACAAAAAGTTATTCTGGTCGGAGTATAATTGATGTGGTTTGTTGATTGATATTGTCAATAACAAGAACTTATTCTGGTCGGAGTATAATTGACGTGGCTTGTTGATTGATATTGTCAATAACAAGAACTTATTCTGGTCGGAGTATAATTGACGTGGCTTGTTGATTGATATTGTCAATAACAAGAACTTATTCTGGTCGGAGTATAATTGATGTGGCTTGTTGATTGTTATTGTCAGTAACAAGAAGTTATGCTGGTCGGAGTATAATTGATGTGGTTTGTTGATTGATATTGTCAGTAACAAGAACTTATTCTGGTCGGAGTAAAATTGATGTGGCTTGTTGATTGTTATTGTCAGTAACAAGTACCCATTTCAAACAAGATCTGACTGTCGTAATTAATTGCTTACCTATTTGCATAAGAAACATTAATTCTGTCTGAGATATGCCTATTTATTTGCGAAATATGCATACAGTAGGAACAGAGGAGCAAGAAAATAACATGATTTGTTAGTCATTAGCCACCAAGGTAGTATCGTAACACTTGCACGTGTCAGGCTAAAATTAACTCATTAAAGGACGCGTAAAAGTAATTCGTTTTATATTCTTATACACGAAACATTCAAAGATAATATACAAGCAAGAATAATAGTTTCGAACATATGAATTAGGTCAAAAGTAAATATATTTGTTGTTTTTGTCCATAAGTGCACCATGAAACGATGTCATAAGTTTCTAAACATTCTGTTGTTGGTGTCTGTTATGTTTTGGACCCATCAAATTACTATAAAGTTAATGCATAGATGGGCAACAGGCCAGCCAACATAATGAGAACTGAAATACTTAAAGTCATGTCCACGAGAGTACTACGAAACAACAATAACATTTCACACAAAAACCGCTTTAACATGGTCGTGTCCTTATCTAAATTGCATTTAAAGGAGTCCGTAAATTGTTAGCATTACATACTCTTGCAAAGAATCATAGTAACAGTTCTTGAAAAAATTAACAACAGCAATTAATGATGATCAAAACGTATCATGAGTCTAATTTCTTGCTAAGAAAAACTTAATTAAACTGTGTTTTTATATGGTAAATGATACAGATGAAATTACCTTTCGTCGAAAATTATCATAAGATAAATACAAACTTAATTTTTTGTAAAGTGATAGATTTGACAGAACAAAATCGCAACCCAACTTATTCATTTTTAAGTTTCATATGGAACCTTTAAAAGTTGGAAAGCTTATTCGATTTCTTCAAACTTTTTTTTTCATTGTACCAAATTCTAAATTTCAATCGAAACATTGCATCCTACTTAAAATATAAAAGATATTGAATATTTGAAACTACAATGGAAAATGTTAAATATCAAAATATTGTAACTTTGGTTTTATGTTTGCATGAAGCTTTTAACTTTAACCTTCGTTGTGTTTTTGTGGCTGTTCACGACATATTGACTTTGGTCACCAGGGAAGAGAAACTATTTACTCGATGTAGTTTGTTTCAAACCACCAACATAGACAAAGGAACATAATGGACTGTCATTTCTTAAGAAAAGCATAGTTTCGAAACATTTCCGTCGTAATTGGTTAGCAAAAATTCGTGCCACAAGTAAGGCAGATAAATAGAAAACGAACACTGATTTTTAGAAATGTTGTACGACTTACAAGTTAAAAACTAAATCCATTGCTAATTGAATACAATGTTCCATACTTGCCTGTCTAAACTATTCAAAATGTATGTGTAAATATTATCTCTGTAAGTGATGATGGTTTAAAAGAAAAGGATTTGTGAATCAGTAATAGTGTATGAAGCAGACAACTAGTTTCTATGTGTTCAGTAAATAAAACGATATTCATTATTTCTTTAATGTTACTTTCATGAACAGTCTTTTTTTGTTTCCTATATACATTTATATATTATGGAATTATTATGCGCTTCTACCTTAATATATGTATTTAGGACTAAGCTAAATATCTTACGTCAGTCGAACTTCAAGTGATGAATTCGAACCATTATCAGTTTTTGTTGTATACCATTGCACATTGTTAGAAAAACATGTGTGTGAAATTATCGGCATTATTTACTAGGTTATTTTTTATTTATTTATCTTCTAACTAACACATCATGTGTATAGTTTACGCATGCTCATGTGTATATACAAACACGTGTTTGTGTAAAACAGTATGTATACAGAGAAACATTCACTGACTCGTTGACATTAATATATGTTTTAGGTATAATTTAACTTGGCATATTACAATTCGAAATGGCTGAAATGATATTACTATCAGTAGCCTAAAGTAATTTCTAATTATTGATAACAAAATGCAGAGAGAAATAGGTTTTATTGTGCATCCTCAGTGGTAAAAATGTTTACTTTATCAAAGTCACGGGGAGGTTTACAAAGATATCAACGTTGCAAGCAAAATAATTTTATATGTACTTGTTAAGGACGTTAATCTGATGGTATCTCAATGTTGCTTTGGGTTTGTTTATCCTAGTACATAGTTACACAATTGGCCATCTAGGCCTGGATTTTGGTATTGTAAGTCCGTAAGCTTACCACCGAACCACCATGTTATATCTGTCCACTTACAATTCTTCACAGAACCACCATGTTATATCTGTCCACTTACAATTCTTCACAGAACCATACTGTTATATCTGTCAACATACAATTCTTCTCAGAATAATACTGTTATATAGGTCCACTTAAAATTGAATTTTAATATTTATTACTGACAGTAAAATGCATGTTTTAATAAAAACTAAAGAGAAAAATGTCGACGCTTAAGGCTACCATGTTGCAGTATATTTTTATCATTCTGTCTTTTATAATCGTTAGTTTAGTCTTCTATCATTTATCAAATATAAGCTTCAGAGGGAAAAGAATTTTTTGTACCAACAAAAATTTGTTATATTCATATACTTGACACTTTCTTCGTGTCATGATCTGCAGTAGCACACAACACAGTCATCAAGTAAACACTTTTTAAGTCATACAAATTACACCCTATAAAAAACAGCCAAATGAAGCCCTATTGAAAGATATTTCGAAAATATTTGATAGTATATAGAAAGCTGATAGTCACTAAATGTGGCTAAAAATAAAGTATATACCAATTTTAAGCGCGTGCTGTTGAACGATGTTATTTATTTTCTTATCATTTACTCCTTAGCACGCGCTAAACTTCAAGCAGTTTCTCAATCATATTCTACAAATGGAAGCTTAATGAAGTATTTTCAAATGACACGTGGCTTCTTAAGGGGCAACACAGCTTGAAATTTAACAGGTTTCCAATGGCGTCGATGTAGGGATTAAAAGTAGTTCTAAGTCGAGATGATCTTTAATATATGAAATATTACACTTGAAAACTCCTGGTTGCCACAATTTTTAAAAGAAATTATTACTTGCATACAAATTGAAAGAAACAACAGTGTTTCTTATATCTCGACCTGGGATATATTCGGATCACGTTTCATATATTCAACCTAAATGTCTTATGCGACACGTGGGCTTAAACGACGAGACTGCACAATGAAAATGTTCTTCCGGTGTACTCTACATCATATTTATTTTTATACATCCCTGCCAACCTGATACGTTGGCAGTTTTTCTTGTTTTTTTTTCCATCGTTTTTCACTGTTCCCGATGTGTTCATCATCGGACTTATCTCTTTTGCTCAGGCAGACTTAGCATTTACCTTTCCTCTTTACTTACTAAATTGTCCCCCAGTGGCACAGCGGCATGTCTGCGGACTTCCAACGCTAGAATCCGGGTTTCAATACCCGTGGTGGGCAGAGCACAGATAGCCCATTGTGTAGCTTTGTGTTAAATTAAAAACAAACAAACAAACTTATTAAATTACTTTATTTATTATTATTATGTACTATTTATTTTTTATAACTATTATTATTATTATTATGTACTATATATCTTTTATAACTATTATTTCTATTCTATATTTTTATTTAATTATTTGATAAACTCTCACTGTATCTCTCTCTCTCTTTTACTCTATACTCACCTGCCTACCTGTGGCTCAGCAGTAAGTCTCCCCGCATACAAGGTCAAAGTTCGAGTTTCGATACCCGCTAGGGCCCATATAGCCCATTGTGTAGCTTTGCGTTTAATAACAAACATATTATATGCACCTAACTCCAAGAGTGGAGCAAAGGAGAATTATCTGATCTCTGACTTTCCCGAGAGAATCGAAGTCACAGATACCTACCTGGTCCTTCTGTTCTGTTCTTAAACAGCCACATCAGATACGTTTATAAAGTTCAAGCATAACTGTGCCCAATTTAGACCACAGGAAGGACAGCTACACATCAGCTAATTATTCAGATATACTGTTAACGATTCCACAGTTGAAAGTGTGGAGCATGGCTAGAACACTGGACCGTCCGATCCACCCACAGCCTAACACGTTAACTAGTAAGCCACGCCCGACCAGTTTGAGGCTGCAGAGGGAAAATAATCGATGTAAAAGATAAAGGATTCTTTAAGATGAATTTTTTTTTGGTTTTTTTTCAAAGTGCATAAACAAGGTCGGAGAAAGATGTCGTTATCTTCTCAACCAAACAAAGACCATAAACTAGAATCATTAATGATTAAAGATTTGTGATTTAATGGACCCTTATTTAGATACAACAACAACAACAACAAGTAAAACAATACACTGGCGTAAAAAAAAAACATGTTCGAGAATTCGACTTTGAAATAGAAAACTAAGTTTATAAAAAGTAAGACTGGAAACATTATTATCAGCATACCTTTACAAGATGTAATTTTAAATAGATGGATAAGTAGATAATTATAATAAACAAGGAACTGACAATATGTTGTCTTTTTTAATTACGGCTGATTTGAAAAAGAATTATTGACATTATGTATCACCTTACGGCTTATCTTATCCAGAATTCTACACATTCACATTATGTACAATATAAATAATGAAAAACTGTTATGTTGTTGTGTATGCAAATATTTTGTTATTCTGACCTATTTTCCATAACGTTATATAAAACATATATAAATAAACCTTCCCAAGATATCTGATAAGGCCTATAAATTGAAATATCAGAACATATATTCATGCATTGCTTACTGATATTATTTTTTGGTTTTTGAAGAATGACACTACTAATAAATATACTATAAATACAGGTTTGAATTTTCTCTTAAAATGCAAAGACTAAATAAAGTTACAGATTAGGGTTTATTTTGCTAGTTTTGACATTGAGCCTGTGTATACTAACATGAGTAATATTCATTTTGGAAAAAAACAACAACAATACAATCAATTGAGTAATACATTAAGACGACCTAAAATGAATGAATGCTGAAACGAAGAAATCAGTTGTTTTGTTTAATGGTGATCTATATGAATAAACAGCTTTGGTAAAAGAGTAGCCCAAGAGTTGGCGGTGGGTGGTGATGATTAGCTGCCTTCCCTCTAGTCTTACACTGCTAAATTAGGGACGGCTAGCGCAAATAGCCCTCGTGTAGCCTTGCGCGAAATTCAAAACAAACAAACAAACTATTTTCAATGACCCAGGTCATATATATCAGTATTTAAATAGCAAGCATAGTGTGTTATATTTACTGTTCAACATCAGCAAGACCATTAATGTACATTTTTAGACACGTTAGTTCATAATTATGATGGTAACTTGAGTGTATGTTTTTCTAAAATGCGTACTGATTCGTATTTTATTTTACAAATCATGTAATTACGTCAATTGAGTTCACCAAGCATGTGAAATCTAAAGCACCGGTGCATATTTACGTAAAGAGTTTGATAACATCAAGATATTGATGTACAAAAAATATATTTTCTATCTATTTCTTTGATTACTTGAACAAACAAAACTTCAGACAAGTAAAACTATCAACAAGCAAATTTACATAGTTTACACTCCATTGTAGTAACTATAAGACAGCTGCTTACATGGGAGAAAAATGTGCAGGTTTGAGAACGCCAAATGCTTCAAATGTTTTGGAACAAGTTTTAAAAGTTAAGAACTTCTTAAAAGAACGAATGGCGAATGTATATCTTATACAAAAAGACAAAGAAAGAGAGATCTTGCTCGTTTATAAATATACTATATTTTATATAAATTGCTGCTGATGTTGTAACCTATGACCAGTGCATTTCCATCGATTTGTATTACATATGTGAAAAAAAAACACGTTTAGAAAAAAAAGGTTATAGAACATTATTCTTGCAATACTTGGAGTTAAAATTTCAATAAACTTGATTCCTGTGAAAATCGTACGGCTTCATTAAAACTGTCATCGTAATAGAAAAACATATATTTTTTATAATTATCAGATCTTAATACAAAATAAGTTATACTAATTCATTTTAACTCACAAGTTCTGACGTTGTTTGCATAATTTAATTTGTTTTTGTACTTGAATATTAATCGAAGCCCTTCCAAGTATTTCATTGAAAATAAAACAATAAGGAACATCGAATTATTCTCTGGCAATTTGTTCCAATAAGACTGTGTGCCAATAAAAGCTTGCCTGTAAACTGTATGCTGGAAACAAATGTTTAATAATGACTTCTTTATATAATCAATATGACTAAACTCATAATTGCGGTTTATTTTTCTGTTATCAAATGCACTCAAGACTAGAGGTGGATTTTTATAAGATTTGTTTGTTTTAGAGTAAAACCACATTGAGCTATGTCCTGTCTTCGCTGCGGAGAATAGAACGCCGGATTTTAGTATTGAAAGTCCATAAACTTACCGCTGTTCCACCATAGGACTTTTATAAGATGTCTTGAAGTTCTAGTAATATAAAACATAAAACAACAAATATCATGCCATCCTTAATTGAACTTTATTAGCTTTTTTATACGTTTAGTTAAAGTCAACAAAAATTAACAGAGTTTCGAACTCAAATCTGATTGTAATTGAATGTTGGAGGTTCTGTTTCACGTTAACTGAGCTTTACATGTACACTTTAAGAGGAACCTTTTTGGAGTCATTTACTCCAGAGGCATGTGTCCTCCAAGGAGGAGGAGTTAGCCCTATCTTATTCATCAGACATATCAGCAAATATGCCCCTCTACACTTTAAAAGGAACATTTTCAGAGTCATTTACTTCAGAGGCAGGTGTTCTCCAACGAGGAGGAGTTAGCCCTATTTTATTCATCAGACATATTAGCAAATATGCCCCTCAAAGATCCAAATTTAGGTTATTCATCACAATTCGCTGACCATGTCTGGGTCTGTAAAAGTACTCCCACTCCCTCAATAGAGCAACAAATCTACAACCTCAATTAAATAATATTGTGGAATACTGTCAGAAATATCGAATTAAAATAAACGTTCCCAAAAATCAATTAGTAATATTTACAAAACATACAAGACACAAAAATTAACCACCCAAACTATATATGAATGGAAAACTTCTCCAGAACACAACAGAAAAATTCCCAGGATTAACTTACGACTCTAAGCTGACGTGGGTTAAACACATAAATAATATACTAACAAAAATTTAGAAACGTAATCTTTATATTAATGGCCTGTTTGTCTACTCTATGTATATGATCCTATTTATATCATTATGAAAATGAAATTCTTATCAATCAATATTTTACCCCTTTAAAGATTTTATTAGTTACTCTGATAAACAACAAATGTACAGTGGCTACTGTAGCCCTGTGTATTATCTGCCACGCTTTCTTATTTTAAGGATAAATAAATCTATACTTGTATAAGGAAATGCAATAGAAACTTTTACTTTACACCTAATCCAACTAATATCAGCAATATATAAGAAAAGAGCAATAATACATTTTTGAAAATAATTTCAAATCTCCAATGTCATGTTTCCTTACGCAATGTGCTCAGAATAATGAGTGATTTTCTAGTATTATGGACAACTTATTATTCACGCAATGTGCTCAGAATAATGCGTGATTTTCTAATATTAAGGACAACTTATTATTCACGCAATGTGCTCAGAATAATGCGTAATTTCTAATATTAAGAACAACTTATTATTCACGCAATGTGCTCAGAATAATGCGTGATTTTCTAATATTAAGAACAACTTATTATTCACGCAATGTGCTCAGAATAATGCGTGATTTTCTAATATTAAGAACAA
>NW_013665624.1:1040883-1061391 GCF_000517525.1 Limulus polyphemus
ATCACCAATCATAACTGGGTAACATTTTTATAATTAGGCAGTATTTCTATGGCTAAGCAATAAATAAAACAATAAAAATTATAGTCGAAAAGGAGTAAGTTTCAGATTTAACCAATAAAAATTGAAAACAAAAAGGAGTAAGTTTCAGATTTAACCAATAAAAATTACAAAAAAGGAGTAAGCTTCAGATTTAACCAATAAAAATTACAAAAATGGAGTAAGTTTCAAATATAAAACAAACTTTAAAAAAATACTCGTTTTTCTTTAGTGAAACTCCCAGAGTGTTGCAACAGAAAAGCAAGGCACTTTCATTGATAACTGCGTCTACTAAGAAATACTTCAATAAAATCTACTCTGTGATGTAATCCTGTGATGATAGCTCATTTTAAAACTGAAACTTCAATAACATACTTTTTCTCATGGATGGTGAACATTATTGAATGTCAAGTATGAGTACATTGTTGTAGAACTGTCAGAGAATTGCAGAAATGGCCGCGGACTCAATAACCTTCCACCGGAACTAACAGTTATACCTGCCACGAGGACGGGTATTTCTGCTAGTTTAAACAAAACACGAGTTATAATGTATCTTAACCATTTCTCCTTGCCAATAATATACAAAGGTATACTACAGGTTAGTCTTTTGTTGCATGCACTAATATGGAATTGATGTCAATAAATAGATAGCTAAAATGTCCGAGGAAATTCATGACACTAGATTTATTGATCCTGATTTTTCGGTTTCTTTCGTGTGTCGAAATGGCGACAAAGTATTCATCATTTCGTTGACACTTCAGGGGAAAAATTCATAGGATTCTTTGTATGGTGTAATGCATGCTTATCTCATGTTTGAAATATGACCATGTAGGTTTAAATATTGATTAGAAGTGATCAACATAATTGCTTAATGGTATTTGGTGCTCTTGTGGTAGATCACAGGGCCTCTAAAATTGATGTGCTGCTTCATAATATAGTACGTATTAAACAGCCTGGCTATGGCTTTGTGTTATCGTTTGTTTAACGTATATTAATTAACGAGTAGTAGCTACATTTAATACTATATACCTAAAATAGAAAAGAAAAATCGTTACTAGCCATAATAAAGCTATTTAGCCAGCTGCTGGTGAAATTGTAACTCAACCACAACTGACTATACAGAAATCAATATCAATAGGTCATCATGCATGCACATACTTAGTTCATTAAGTTAGCTAGCTATAAAAGAGAAAAGGGGTTGACCGTGCATGCAGCTAATTTATCTACCACCGTTCATGATAGTTTGTAGTTATTGTTGGAAACTCCTAATAAACTTTAGCTAGTTACACATAATTTTGTTTTAGCACATGATCACGAATTGTTCACATATTAGTAGATCTAAATGGCCTCGTTGAAACATTTTGAGTCTGCAGAAGATGAAATTCCCTAGAAGTTCAGAGAAGTCAAACCTGACACTAGAGAAACTGTATTTCAGTTTGTGGCACAGTGATACTTCATAAGATGAACTGACATGGCTAAGTGTGAAGATAGTTTTGAAGAAGTGGCATAACTTGCCATAGTCCATCATATTTTGGCAGCTTGTGCCGGGTGTCCCTGACCCCATTGTCGTTCCTGGGTCCTCCATCTTTCTGTTGGGTTAGCTTGGCAATCTCAATTTGTGTTCTTTTTCTCTCTCAATTTCCAGTCTTTCTTTTCTTTATTCTTTTTTTTTGAGTTTGTGTTTTATGCTCTCTTTCTTCTTTCAGTCTTTCTCTTTCTTTCTCTCTTCTCTGCCTTTCATCTTCTCTCTTCAGTTGATGCTCTTCTCTCTCTTGGTCTTGTTGTTGTTTAACAAACTTTCATAGATCACCATCTTTGAGCCCAAGTTGCTCACCCCTCTCTATCCGCTTATCAAAGTCAGTCGACATGGTTATATAATATGGTTGTGACCTCTACAATATTTTCGCCACCAGTACAGCTGTGTGTATATAAGCCTCTTTTTCATTGTTGCTTACGTCTTCTTCTACCACCATTTACCATTGTAGATCTTGGCTGGCTCACCAATGTCAGGTTTTATAAGGCCAGATTCTTTACAGTAGTTATCTGTGATTTCTTAGCGATAAATTTCAACTATAAATAAACAGCAACACAGTCTACCTGTTTTAAAAATAATATATTAAAAACAATCAAACATATTTACAAATGTTTGTTACATTGTTGGTTACCACAGTTATATCCTGAGTTTTAAATAATTATCTATTTTTCATCAAGTCCACACAGACTGGTTCGGTTACTTTAGAACACAATCGACAAAACGAATTATTATTTTCTACTCTGTTATTACAATACAGTCTGTGATACTTTAATTTTCAAAAATCGCCACTATACACTCTTTATCGCTAAACTCATGATCACGCAGTCCAGAATTTGAACTCAATAATGATTTTTCGACGTGTATTTATACCCATACCGAAGTCTAGAACATTCAACGAAATACTAGATCACACCAACGAGGGGCATATAAATTTCTAGCAACAGGATGCAATAATTTCGCTATTGTAAACAATCCCTAGTTCATAATAATTGAACTACACAATATATGATTCGTACACAGTTACGTAAACAAATTTACCATAAAATGTCGCTTCTAAAAATAATTAAAACATGACACCCGTAGCACTTACACTAAACTTAAACTAAACATTCGTGAATATACCACACAATTTCTCAGATCTACAACAAATACAGCGATTTTTAGAACAGCTATTTTTTCTGTCCTCAGCTGAGATACAGACTTTTAAATTTGTGGTTATCAGCTGCCACCAGAAAGATACAAACGTCAAGAAAATGTATTGTTTGTTTGTTTGTTTTGAACTTCGTGCAAAAATACACGAGGGTCATTTGCGCTAGTCGTCCCTAACTTAGCAATGTAAGACTAGAGGGAAGTCAGCTAGTCATCACCACCCATCGCTAACTCTTGGTCTACTTTTTTACCAACAAATAGTGGGATTGACCCTCACATTATAACGTCCCCACGGCTGAAAGGGCGAGCATGTTTGATGTGACGGGGATTCAAATCCGCGACCCTCAGATTGTGAGTCGAGCGCTCTAACCACCTGGGCATGCCGGGCCAAAGAAAATGTAATTTCTTCCGTTTACAGAAAATTCGTCGACTTTTATAACAGTAAATTTCTCCTCCTTAAAGGAAATACTTCAACGTTTAAAACAAAGATTTTCACCAGTCTATAGCCAATATCCAGGCTTTAAAAGCAAAATCTTTGCTTGTACCTAACCAAAACATAGACTCCTAGTATAGTGATTTTCACCTGTCCTACTTTTAGAACAACAATCTTTGCCTGACTCCAGTCAAAACATTGAATTTTAGAACAGTGATTTTCATCAGTTTCCACCTAAAATGACGATTTTTAGAACAGCGATTTTTTAACTGTCCCAACAAAAACATCGACTTTTAGAGCAAGGAGTTTCACTCATTTCCCTTTAAGTTAAAATTTTTATAATAGCCATTTTCAACTGTCCCCAGCTTAAACATAGAATTTTAGAACAGTGCTTTTTCACCTGTTTCCATCTTAGATACTGACTTTTAGAACAATGAGTTTCAACCATCTCCAGGTAAATACCAAGTTTTATATTAGTGATTTTCACACATCTAAGATAGCAACATTTATAACAATGATTTTCACCTATCCCCAGCCAAGTTATCGACTTTTAAGATAATGGTTTTTACCTGTTTCCAACCAAGACACCGATTTTTAGAACAGAGAATATCTGATGTCTACAGCAAATACATCGACTTTTAGAACAGCGATTTTCATCCATTCCCAATCAAGACACATACTTTTAAATGTTTGGTTTTCATCTGTCTCCAGCAAGTTCACAGACTTCTTTAATAATGAATTTCTCGTGTCTCCAGCAAATACGTCGACTTTTAGAAGAGTGAATTTCTCTTGTCTACACAAATATTTCAACGTTTAGATAAGTGGTTTTCCTTTGTTTCCAGCAAAATAAGTCAACTTTTATAACAGTAATTTTCATCTATTCTAATTTTAGATGGCGATTTTTGGAACAGTGATTTTCACCTGTCTCCATATAAGAGGCCAATTTTTAGAACACTGATTTTTCTTAACCAAAACATTGGCATTAATATAAATTATTCGTCTCCAGCTAAGATGCAAACTCTTATAATCGTGATTTTCACCTGACCTCAGCCAAAACATCGACTTTTAGAACAGTTTTTGTTTGTTTGGAATTAAACACAAAGCTACACAATGGGCTACCTGTGCTCTGCCCACCACGGGTATCGAAACCCGGTTTCTAGCGTTGTAAGTCCGCAGACATACCGCTGTGCCACTGGGGGGCTTTTAGAACAGCGATTTTCACCTGTATCCAGCTTAGATATCGACTCTTGGTTTGGTTTTGTTTGTAATTTCGCGCAAAGCCCCACGAGGGCTATCTGCGCTAACCGTCCCTAAGATAGTAATGACCAGATGTAAGGCAGCTAGTAAAAACTACCAACCACCCACACTGGGGCTACTCTTTTAACAACGAATAGTGGGATTGGCCGTCACATTACAACGCCCACACGGCTGAAAGGGCGAGCATGTTCGGTGACGGGGATACGACCCCGACCCGCAGAATGTGAGTCGAACGCCCTAACCACCATGTTATGCCAAGCCTCTCGACTCTTAGAACAATGATTTTTTTCATTCGTGTTCAGCTAAGATGTCGAATTTTATATTAGTTATTTTCACTTGTCCACAGCGAAAACACCGAGTTTTAAAACAATAATTTTTACCTCTCTCTGATGAAGACGTCGATTCTTCAAACAGTGATTTTCACCTGTCCACAGTTAAGGTGCCGAATTTTAGAACAGTGGTCTTCACCTGTCTTCATCCATAAGATCGACTTTTAAAAACGTAACCTTCGTCATTCTCCAGTGAAAACACAGACTTTTAGGCAAATAGTTTTCGTCTGTTTCCAGCAAACACAAACATAAAGAACAGTAAATTTCTTCATCAATAGCAAATATTTCAACCCTTAGAATTATTATTTTTAGCTTTATTTAGCCAAGACACCCATTTTTAGAACATCGAATTTATCATGTCTACAGCAAATACATCGACTTTTAGAACTGCGATTTTCACCTGTTCCAGCCAAGATAACCACATTTAAATTTGTGGTTTTCATCTGCTTCCAGCCATGTCAAAAACGTCATGAACAATGAATTTCTCTCGTCTTCAGTAAATTCGTTGGCTTTTAGTACAATGATTTTTACCTCCCTCAGCCAAACACCGATTTTTAGAACAATAAGTTTCAACTGTCTACAGTAAAAAACGTCGTCTTTCAGAACAGTGAATTTCACCTGTCTTCAGCTAAATTGCTCAATTTTTGAACTGTGATTTTCATCTTTCCCCAGCCATAACATCAACTTTTATTACAATAATTTTCATCCTTCTCTAGTCCAAACACTTGTCTCCAGCTAAGATGCCGACTTTTATAATAGTGTTTTTCTTCTTTTCCCATTAAAAACACCAACTTTTAAAATAGTGAATTTCTCCACACTGCAGCAAATATGCCGAATTTTATAGTAGTAATCTTCCCGTTTCACCAAACAAACCAATGACTTCTGGAAGAGTGGTTTTCTTCTGTCTTTTGATGATTTTTAGAACAGTAATCTTTACCTGTCTCCAGCCATAACATCGACTTTTAGAAGAATGGTTTTCACATGTCTCCACCTAAGTTTCTGATTTTTAGAACAGTAATCCTCATTTATCCTCAGTCATAAAATCGACTTTTCGAACAGTAATTTTTATCCTTCCCTAGTCAAACGCTGACATTTAGAACAATGGATTTCACTTGTTTATATTCACAACCCATAATTTTAAGTTAGAAGTTTCACATAATTCCAACCTGAACGTCGAATTTTAGAACAGAGATTCGAGCCAAAGACGTCGACTTTTACAACACGAATTTCTTTCGTTTAATGAAAATATATCGACTTTTACTACATGATTTTCACCTGTCCCCAGCAAGTTACCGTCTTTGAGATTAGTGATTTTCCCATGTTTTCAATGATGGAACAAACTTCAAGGACATTGAACTTCCCTTGTCTATAGCAAATATGTCAGCTTTTAGAACACTGAGTTTCACCTGTCTCTAGCCAAGATCCAGTTTTTAGTAGAAGACATATGTTTGTCTCAAACCAACACAAACTTTTCTAACACTGAGTTTCTCCTGTAAATAGCCAAAATATAGACACTTGTAATAGTCATTATCAACTTGTTCCAGCTAATATGCAATAATTTATAGTTGTCATTTTCCCGTTTCGCCATCCAAAACATCGACTTTTAGAATAATGGTTTTCACCTGTTTCCAGTAAACATAACGACTTTTAGAACAATAATTTTCATCTATCTTTTGCTAAGGAGGTGACTTTTAGAACAGTAAGCTATCTTCAGCCATAACATCGACTTTTAGAATTGTAAATGTTACTCTTCCCCGCTAAAAACTCCGACATTTAGAACAGTGGGTATTACCTGCCTTCAGCCAAAACACTAACTTTTAGTTTAGTAGTTTCAGATATCTCCAACCAGAACATTTACTTTTAAAATAGTTGTTTCCTCTGTCTCCAGCTAAGCCAGCGACTTCTATAATAGTGATTTCCACACATCTTTAGCTAAGATTCCGACTTCTATAATAGTGATTTCCACCTGTCCGCTGCCAAAACATCGTAATTAAGAACAATAATTAATATATGTCGTTCACCAAAACACCGAATTTTAAAAGTTATTTTGACCATTCCCCAGCAAAAAGCATCGACTTTTAGAACAGCGATTTTTACTTACCTCTAGCCAAGAAAGCGAATTTTAGAAGAGAAATTGTTACTTTTCTCCTGCTTGGATATCGACTCCTAGAACAATGATTTTCAGCAGTCTCCAGCTAAGATGCCTTCTTTTATAATGGTGAGTTTCAACTGTGTCCAGCTAAAGCATCAGTTTTTACCATAGAAATGTTTACCTGTTTTCAGCCAAGACACATATTTTTAGAACAGTGATCCTCACCTGAGACCAGCGATAAAATCGACTTTTAGAATAGTAATTTTCATCCTTCCCCAGTAATATATAAAATTAGGCATATTCATTCTTTTCTCGATTTTGGATGGAATTTTAAACAAGAGTAAATATTTTTTGTTTATTATAAGCTCCTTACCGACTTTCCTGTGGAATTCAATGATAATTCTTCTTTCTGAATTAAAAACTGACGTCAACAGTGAAGAAACGCTGCGCTTTTAGGTGACACAAAAGGATAATTCTACAGGGTCTGCCATAAGAAATTATAGGACTTTGTGTAGTTTGATTTTCCAAAGTATAAATGAAAAACATTGTATGTTTTATTCCAAATTAAGATTAAGATTTAAATGATGAACTGGTGGACAATCTAACAGCGTTCTCTTATTATTAGCTTTATTTGAAAAACAAATGCTCCATCACTGCTTCTCAAAGAGCATGCCGTCGAGAACTTGGTGTTAATGTTGCTCCTTATGAACATATCAACGGGAATTGGATGGAGCCACCTGTCATACAGCATGAGCAAGAATGGCAGTTTTTAAAGGAACAGTTCCCAAACAGAGTGGTTTCTCGTAATGGAGAAATAAACTGGCCTCCACGATCCCAGGGAGTTGTTAGTAGTAGACTTCATTTTGTGGGACTACTTAAAGGACAGAGCGTATACCAACAAGCCACGGACACTACACAATTTTAAAGATAACATAAAGACAGACCTTAATGGCTTTATGCATAAAACTTTGACTTCTGCAACGAAAGTTGTCGTCCTTAGAGCACACCAGTTTGCAACAGTTCGTGGTGGTCACCTACTGAAAATTATTTTTCATAATGAATGGTTAAAACAAATCTTATTGACCTACAGTTTCGTAAATAATAAACACACATTATACGAACAAACACTTCTTTTGACGGACCCTGTAGTTATTTATTCTTCCCACTCCTTTTAAGAAGATCATCAAATCCTAGGAATGTGTTAAAAAATCTTAAAATAAAACTGGCAAACGCACCACATGTTCTCATTTAATATACCTAATTAAGCCGTCGAGAAACTTATAAGAGCGAGGCAGATTTTTATGCTGTTTTTGTTACTATAATTAATAAACATACATTTTACCGAACAAAAGAAAATGCCTAGCGCTAAAGAACAGCTTATCTTGACGTATTATAGGTTAAAAAATGAGAATATTATAAAATCAGTGCGAAAAGTAAGTATAGAAAAAAAATCTGTGCTGAACCTTATTATTGTTAGCACATTGAATATGCATATATTATATAAGTATATTATCAAACTAATATTCATGACTGAAAGCTCAGTGCTGAGACATCAGCTTGCAATTTACACACAAAAGTAAGTTTGTATTTCAATAAAGTCACGGTTTCATCTTAATCAATGTCATAAAATATTTTGTATACACGTTTACTTATGTATGTAGTACTTATAAGCCGAAGAAGAAACACATACGCACTAGTCCGCTTGAAACATTCGCATCTTGGAGCTACCTCCCACATTTTGATCCAACTCAGAAACGGTATTTACTTATAGTTAACTTTGACTGTCTTCGTGTAATTAACATTCAATCAAACGAAACAATTAAAGTAAATGCAAAGTTAAATCGTAATTGGATGGTATTTGGATACAGAAAATAAGTAACTCATGTCCCAGCCGGCTTAATGAGCCCTGACGTTCGATGAATTCGTTTGTTTCAGAGCAAAATATCAATAAACTATCTGCTGTGTTCACTGAGGGGAACCCGAACCCCAGATTTTAGCGTAGTAAGTCCGTAAACTTACCGCTGTTCCATCAGAGGAAAGGTATTGGATGAAAGGCTTCATCGACACTGGATGTGGTAGATGATGTGTGGTTGAATATGATTACATATTCCTCTGTGCTTTCTCTCATAATTTCTTAGAATATGTATATGGAAAAAATATTTAATCTGTGCTTGACGTAAAAGAGAATTTGAAATAACGTTATATTCAGAGAAACACATTTAATCTGTGCTTAATAACTTTGTAAAAGAGAGATTTAAATAACGCTATATTCAGATAAACACATTTAATCTGTGCTTGATAGCTTTTTAAAAGAGAGGTTGAAATGACGTTATATTCAGAGAAACACATTTAATCTGTGCTTGATGGCTTTGTAAAAGAGAGATTTAAATAACGCTATATTCAGAGAAACACATTTAATCTGTGCTTGATAGCTTTTTAAAAGAGAGGTTGAAATGACGTTATATTCAGAGAAACACATTTAATCTGTGCTTGATGGCTTTGTAAAAGAGAGGTTGAAATAACGTCATATTCAGAGAAACACATTTAATCTGTGCTTGATGGCTTTGTAAAAGAAGGGTTGAAATAACGTTATATTCAGAGAAACACATTAATATGTGCTTGATGGCTTTGTAAAATAGAGGTTGAAATAACGTTATAATCAGAGAAACACATTTAATCTGTGTTTGATGGCTTTGTAAAAGAGAGGTTGAAATAACGTTATAATCAGAGAAAAACATTTAATCTGTGCTTGATGGCTTTGTAAAAGAGGGGTTGAAATAATGATATATCCAGAGAAAAACGTTTTATATGTGCTTGATATAAAAGAGAGTTTGAAATAACGTTATATTCAGAGAATGTAGCTCTTTCGACACTCAGTTTGACTCCGTTGTCTTACATATTTTAGGTTCATGCAAAAGATTTTCAGTTCTCATCCATTTTTTGTAAACAACGAAGGTTTCATATGGAAATTTCTCATGTTTTCATTGTTCGAAAACAACAACGTTGAGTTGAGAAGTGACTTACAATATTCATGATTATAGTGGCAACACGATAATCATTTTAAGTTTCCCCAGCTGTTGTCCTTATGGGCCCCTCAGTGATACAAAGGTATGCCTGTGGACTTACAACGCTAGAAACCGGTTTCGATACCCATAGTGGGTTGAGCACAGATAGCCCATTGTGTAGCTTTGTGTTTAATTTCAAACAAACATATCATTAGTTAGCTAGCCCGCGTATTTTGTTTTGTCCACCATCATGCCCCAAAGTTGAACAAAAAACGCGGCATGGTTGACTAATAATGAATGTCTGGTGTAAAATTTTTATCAATGCTATAAGTGTAACTACGAGTTTGATCGTCAATTTTGATTTCATTCCTGTAAATCGCACGCTCAATCTTTTTTTTGGCCGCACCCTTTTTTCACACCTAAAAGTGTTTTTCATTAAATAATTAATGCTGTAAAATATGTAATGTGTTTGATTTATAGAACGAGATAATTCTACCTGAAATATGCTAATTATGAAAAAACTGCTCTTTGTGTGTAAAATATGTAATAACAGACACTAAGGTTATGGTGAAAGAAACGACATTTCAGTTTTTTATGTAAAATAGCATAAAGTAAAAAATGTCAATTCTTTATTTCGAAATATTTAGGTTAAATGCAGCTTTCATTTTGACAGATGTAAGAGTCATCCAAGTTATCCATCGCAGCTCATCACCCACTAAAGAAACGTGGGGGAAGTTTAAGCTATAATCTATCATAATAATAATAATACTCAGTTTTCTCTGTCCTGAAAATGCGCGTACACTTACTACCTTAATGTCCATGTGCGCGCACTCCAATTGAACGGATGTAAACAAAAGACTGATGTAAATATACTTTAGTAGACATTTTGTTACATCACAGAATAACAATATAAGTTTATTTATTGACAGTATAACTATGGTAAAGATCAAATGTAACTAACCTAAAGCAAAAAAACGTACACAAGTTACAGTGTTAATTTATCTCTTTATCAAATATAGGCCGTACTTAATAAAGGCTTAACCAATGTTAGGCTTTCAGAAAAGTGGACTTGCACGTTTCTGGTGTCTGCGACTAGAATTCTTTTGTATTATTTTCTATTCTAGAAATCCTGTACTTAAAGAAGTACTGTTGCAATAAAGATACTAATTTGACCACAAATGTTTTTCGGGTCTCTGCTACTCTTAAATAAATAAAAAAACGTTACTATTATTTAAATATATGGAAAGTTTATTGGTCCTCCCCACTGGCAGATTTAGAGTTAATTGTTTTCTTTTTTTGGGGGGTCGGGGGATTTTTGTAGAGATAGCGCAACTACAGCATGGGGTCCACGGGCCCCCTTAGAATCTCTGGTGGGGTACAGGCCCCCTCTTGGATCCGCCAGTGGGTACCCCATGTACATACATCAGTGGCATATCTAAACGCCCCCAGTGGCACAGCGGTATGTTTGCGGACTTACAACGCTAGAAACCGTCCTTTACTTAAAACAAACATATCTAAACACAGATTTACTAATCTGGCTACATGACAACAACACGCGGCTGTCTGAAAACCTCAGGATTGTGTTTACAAAAAAAAAAAGATTAACACCAAACACACGCCTAACAATCGTTTATTAAATGATTAATCCCTGTGCTGATAATTTTCTTGACGTTTCTTAAGGTAATAATGTCGAAAACAGGATTTTGAACCGACCCTGCATCAACATTTCATATTTCGAATTCAACATGTGAACTTTTTTGTTCTATGCGTATACAAAGCTAACGCAATATATAGGTGAAGGACAAATAAATGTTGTTTAAATACGATTAAAACACGACTATCACGTATTTACATCAGTTATAACTTTTATTGTTACTATTTTCTAAAATTCGTGTTAAAAAGGGCTAAATGTTACATATAATCTAAAAGTTGGGAGAATAAAAACACGATATATCGTCTAGTAATCTGGATTATCTTATCCACTTTTACTTATTAATACATATCTAATTTAATTCTGCATTCGGTATTTTAAACGATAGTACAAGTAGTTGGTGATGAGTAATTCATAAGTCATTATTTTTAGCTGTAGCATAGCGGCTCTTAGAACAGCTTTGAGTTTGGTTTTTCTTGTATATTTTCAAGTACAAAATTTTAACTCATAGCTCCGTCATCTCTTGACCTATTTGAGATCGAATTACAGTTTTGGACTCAGGAGGTCAAACCCTTTCGATTGATGCATTTGACCGTGCCCAAAGTCTCATATATTAATTTACTCTAATCCTGTCAAAATAGTTTCAATTCGAGGGTGGACTAGTAGAGATCCTGATGATTAATAAACTTGAATAGGGTAAACGTGTGCCCCACGCTTGGTATCGCTGACGCACAAAATATAGCCAATAAGAAGTAAAAAAGGTATCACAGGTTAATTTACTCTAATCCTGCCTAAAATAATTTCAAGTTTCGCGGCTATTGAGGATTCCCTTTTGTTTTTCTTTTCTAGATAAACTGTTATAACGTTTATGACTGCACACAAATTGAAGATAAAAGCGCGTCACAAATCTGGCCACGTTATCAAATGATTTTAACTTCTTTCATTTCATAGTACATATGTAAAAATTCTAAACTGCTGATTTCGTTGACGTCAAAGTAATTTATTTTTTAAGTTCATCAGTAAAATAGGTGTAACTATGTGTCTTGTTAGACGCCAATCAGAATTAATTATATAAATTAGAATAATATTGTTACGTCTCTGCTCGTTTGTTAATTTCCCGTCCTTTCTTAAATAAAACTAGTTTATTCTTTCTCAATACAACTTTGCAATACACTTAATTTCCATAGTCACTTTCACTTGAACACACTCTATAATTCACAACGATTCACTCACTTTACTTACGGTCACTACCGCGCTTGACTCAATTGTCTGTCTCTATCTATCTATCTATCTATCTGCTATCCAATTCCGATTAATTGTCTCGCTTTATCTGGGGCACTTATATACAGGAATAGAGGGCGTCTAGCAAATACTGGATTATTCGTAATGTTCCCCGATCCTTCTAGAAACTCATCACGTATTACCAGCATCACGCAACATTATATATATTAGAATAGTAAAATATTAACATGTTAATAATTTAATAATTTAATTACATTATTGGACATTTCACTTGTTTAAGACATTTGGTTAATAAGTTGTTTATGTCCAATTTTAGCTGTATTGATTTAATCTGAAAACTTTACGCTTTTTTTATTACTTTTCCAGCTATACAACTTTTTTACCACACACTTTGAAATCTGTTGAGCATATAGTCGTAATTAGTTGATTTTCATAACCTGCTGACAACACATAATCTGAAATGATGCCCAAGTGGCACAACGGAATGTTTGCTGGCTTGTAATGCTAGAAACCGGATTTCGAAACCCTTAGTGGGCAGATCACAGATAGCTCATTGTGTAGCTTTGTGCTTAACTTCAAACAAACTGAAATGATAAGCCAAGTTCGAAGTTTAAGGCCATCAGGCAAGGACACAAATTGACAGAGTGATGCTGGTATATAGTCACTTTATATTTTCAATATAATTACGTCTTAATGTTTTTCAGAAGTCCTAAGTAGATCAAGGTAAATTTCCAATCCACAAGGCCATGGCATAAGGTAACACCAAGCGGGCTGTGAACTCACGAATCGGCTATATTCGTTATTCTGGGTGTGCTGTGGTTGAGAAAACGTTCAAGTACACTCTCAAATGAACGACTCGAAATCGTCCTTGTACTCCGTTTTGCATACATTTTCTTTTCTGAAACTATAGCGGATTTATTGACGCACCTGTATTTCATGCACGTACTGTATGAACAGTAATGTCACTTTACCAGTTTTTGTAATTCGTACGTGCATTATTATACACCTCAGTGTAGTATCAGTAAGTCGTGTTTCAAGTACATAAAGAACTAACAGGTCTAGAGACAATTTTCAAACAAGTGCTTGATTGTGCGTCAGACACTACAGCAAGTGCAGCATTGAAATGTAAGATAAACTAGTCACAGATAATTAATTTTCGTCACATTAGCTTTTTTGGACATTTTCAAAGGTCTGTTGTCAATAAAACAACAGTTTATTATTTTATAGTCAATATTGTCGCCAATCTATCTTCACGAAGTCTCAAATGTAGCTTTATTTCTTTGCTATTTTTATCAAATGCATTCAGCTTATAAATACACATACACACACAACCGCCATGTGTTTTCGAAATGTAGCCAGCGTTCTTAACAAATTAAAAAAGTGATCACGCATATAACCTCAGGGAACACTTAAACAAATAAAGATTAACTTGAGCGATCTTAGCATGCAAAACTGAATCATGATCTACAGTTGGTACAGTCCCTTGCAAGGTTCCAAGATAGTCATATAGTAGCTTTGTGCTAATAACCAAGAAACTAACTTTTAGAAAAAAATGATTTCGAAGTATACGATAATGTATCATGTACACATATAGTTTTATGCAATTGCAAGAAAGAAAGTTGATAAGATATTTACTGCATGGTGGCAGGCCGAATTACACAACACATATTCTTTACCTTGTGTGTGTGTGTGTGTGTGTGACTGCTTTCACATTTTATAATATATATTTACTGGTATGTTGCAAAATTGAATAACCTTTTAAGCTTTCTATAGTTTATAGTTTGTTCTGTCATCAAGGCAGAATTTCAAATCAAAAAGTTAAAATATGCAGAATTCTTTATTAATACAAGGGAGAAAGAACCTCAAGATAAAAAAAAAATAATGTTCCAACAAATACCGATCTGGTTATGGATGCGTGGACTTATATGACTTAACACGACTCTTACGCATCAACAGCACACGTTATTATATATTTAAGTTTTCATCTAATATTCTTCTGTTTCTTCTTTTTACATGTGAAGAAGGCTGACACAGCTATCGTTTACGTGGAATATCAGCAACAAAGTATTAACAGCGTGAGCATCCACTTTGTTGTTCAATGTTGGCTAATCAGCATCATCGGACACTGTCACTGTTATAAGTTAGAGAGATGGAGGTAGCTATATAATTCAATACGAAGAAATAGCTAAGAATGAAAATTTAAAATTGCTAATTAAATGGTCGAATTTGTACATATAAAAGCTGTTACCACCAGAAGACGCGCATCCACAGAAACGACAAACACTTGCAAATATAACATACCAGCTTATGGTTTTTCAATCCACACTATTATGACTACTTTTAGATACATAAATTGTTTTCACTTTGAAATTTTTTGCTGGCAAACCCTTGAAAATTAAGACCTGTATTCATTGAGAAGATAAGCAAATTTTAAACTTTTTTAATAAACTGACTTATACCTATATACTACATTGTACAAGGAATCTGCTAATATTTCTTGCAGATTGAGCATAAGATTTATCTTAAATGAAATATTAAAATGAACTATGTTTTTCTTTTGAATCCACTTTTGTTTATTTGGTTCACAACGTTTCACCAGGTTTATCTGGCATCATCAGGTGAGATACAAAAACTATGGCTAACAGAATTTAATTTTAAGAAAAAAAGTAATCTATAACAATATATACTAATCTACAAGCATGTGATTAAGTACATTGTAAAGTTAATCAATGAACTGTCAAACCTAGAAATATATAAATAAAACTTTTAAGCTTGAGTCTAAGTATTGAAATTCGATCTATATACAAGAGAGAAGGGAGCAATTGAAATAAATATAAATGAACACCCTTTCACATTGTTAAGAATAGGGTTGTATTTTTATTTTTTCTATTTTTCATCTATTAATGATGTCTTCTCTGCTGAATATTTTTACCTTAGAAGAATCAAAAGAATGACTTTTTCCCTGGACATGTGTTCACAACTATGGAATAGAAATTTTAAATGTTCACACAAACGAGTAGAAAATTGTCTGTTTGTCTCACCAATATAACACCTTTTGCAATCTGCACATTCCACATATTTCTTTAAGTATCATTATTCATATACCTGAAAAACTAGGTCAACTGCTATCCAAAAAAACAGGCCAACCACCATGTTAGAAAATATAACTGTCTTAGCTGAAGATGACTTATACCCTGCCAAAATTTATATTTGTGTCCCCTAGTCCTACCATTCTCACCATTAAATACGAAAAAAAACGATACATCTATATTATCAATTCTCTTAACAATCTTAAACACCTAAATCAAATTCCCTATAACTCTTCTTTTATCAAAAGAAAACAAGTTAAGAGATTTTAACCTATTTTCTTATGATAACCTTTTCATCCAAAGTATCATCCCAGTAGCCCTCCTGTGAACCATTTCCAGCCTTTTTAAACTAAGGAACCCAAGACTCAACATAATACTCCAAATGTGGTCTAACCAGTGACCTATTCAATGAAATCATAACCTCTTTAGATGTGTATGCAATATTTCGAAAGACACAACCTAAAATCCTACTTACCCTGTCACTGCCAATAACACATTGTTTGGATAGTTTAAGAGACTGATCACCCAGATAACCAAGATCTTTTTTTTTCATGGAACTGATAAGGTTACTTATATTAAAATTATACTCAAAATTGAAATTGGGATATCCCACATGTATTACCTTACATTTAAATGCCATTTATTCTCTCAGATCACCAAATAACCCAAATCTTTTGTTAAAAAGCAGCATCCTCCTCACAGCCAGTAACGCTCAAAGCAATATTCTATTAAGCATTCATTCCTCTATGTTATAATGTAAATTAAAATGTGCAAAGATCCTAACATTGAGCCTGAGGTTAAATTAATCCAGCTTGACAGAATTCCATTTCCACCACTAGTATAAGACTGATAATTTTATAATTACTGGGACAATTTTTACCACCTCCCTTAAAAAGAGGAATAATTTTAGCTAATTTCCTGTCTTCTGGCACCTGACCACTATTCAAGGACTGACCCAGGAGCTTTATTATTCTTTAATCTTCCAATTTGTATTTTCACAAGCTCTGAATTAATGTGATCTTGTTTCCATCTAGCAAGTGTTCAGGATGAAGAATATTGTTGAAATCTTTATTAATAAAAACTGAAGAAATAAAGTAGATCTTAATAACCCAACCATCCCATGATCATCAGATATTAGCCTTCCCGTATTATCCCTCAAACGCTGTACCCCCGCCCTAACGTTTTGCTTACTCTTAATGTATTTGAAGAAATCCTTACAATTAATTTTTACATTTTCAGCCAACCATTTTTATGTAGTTTTTTTACCAACTCTCTTTATCTTCTACAATCCTCCAAATCTCCTGTTTTTGCAATCAATTTAAACTTCTTATATTTATAATGCTTTCCTTATTTTTTCTTTTTATACCCTTTGTGAGCTAAATCTGGTTTTTACGTGCAACACATCTGTTGTTTTTATGAGAAACATGCCTATCTTGAATATTCAAAGCATTTATTTAATTTTTTCCACATTTGATCAGCATTTCAAGCTAATTTATTTATCCAGTTGAAAGCTACCTATCAATCATTTCTTTATTAGAAATGAACAGTAGATTCCTTAACCAATTGTTAAAGAAAGCCGCATTGAAGAGTTTCTAAAAACTTGTCTCTCCAATAATGAGACTTCAAAATTTCCCAATCTATATGCTTGAAATTTAACTCTCGCATAGTTATAACCTCATTAATAGTTCAATTCTTTATCTCAATGCGGAGTTTCTCATAAATTTAATCAGTTTCGTCTTTTAGTCTGAAACAAATTCCATATAAAAGCCTTATCCCGTTATAATCACAAACGGAAGCCCAAATATATTAAACCTCAAAGATTGAGTTATGGCAACATTTAAAATGCGCAATAAAATTTTATTTGATCAACGGCCAAAATTAAAAACTATACTTGTTTCAGTAGCTATATACTACCATCATCAAGAATAAACACCTACATGACAAGCGAGTAGTTTTATAGACGGTTGTATGAGTATTATACATAAGAAGTTAATATTTCTTTTCGAAACTGTGCATTATCGCCAGATAACACTCCATCCCTATTTATCAAATATTTATTTATTTTCCAGCGCAAAATGTGTATTGATTCTCTTCTATTCATTTCACTTTGAGGATTAGGTTCATTTAAAATTATTGTTTCGTGCCATTGTATTGAATGACCTGTTTGAAATTTCAAACTACGTTTAGTTTAACCAATATAGTTTTGTGGCATTTACACCTAATTTCATATATATATATACCTTTTTATCTAAAATATCTTTTTTATCTTTAGTTGTAGAAATTACTGTTGTAATTTTGTTAAATAGTTTAAAAATAGCAATAATTTTCTGAATACATTGGCGATTTGTATAGTTATACCTCGTATATATGGTAATATTATTGCACTATGAATTTATATATCATAGACACTGTTTAATCTGGTACACTGCTTGCTAAAAATTGAATTATATTTGTTTTTCAAATTAGTAGAAGCAGAACAAATTTTAAATGCTCTGTCTATATAAGTACGAAAAACTGCTAGACGTTGAGAAAATGAATGGCATGGTGTTTGATGTGGCAGCATGGAGATTGAATATGGTTTCCGATAAACAGCTGTGAAAATAGTTCTATTGTTATTTACTTTAAAATCTAAAAAATTAAACGATTGTCTTGTTCAATCCTGTTGAATAGGCTTAGAACATTGTTTAGATAACCAGCAAATGTTTTGACTCAGTATCTTGCACCTTACAAGCTGTGAGTGTTTAACCCTTTACACTGTTCTTAAAAGTTGTAGCATAGGGATAAACGAACAACGCTTAATACTAGTAGCCTAGTGACAACTGTTAAACCTAAAGTTAGAGTTAAATATACTACTCTATTTTATCATTACTTTGTCTACAAAAGTAATTAAGTTTATCTTTAAAATGAGAAGTGACAAATAACTGGTCTTTAGATTACATTTATGTAACAATATAATTTACTTAGCCTGTTTTATAACCTAACAGTAACTGAATAATCTTAAATTATAGCTAAAGTCGCGTTACACTCGTTAAGCCAAACTCTAGACTAAAGAGTATTAAACTGTAGCTAAATGTAATATCAAATCCTCTCTTAATCATTGCTTATACCGTTATTTACCAATGTCATTACCATAACCATAAGGTACAATACGTTTCTACTTCCAAGCAACTAAATAATAATTTAAACAATTTATTAATGTATTAAATCATCAGCAGTTCTCAAATAGAAATAGTAACGTAATCTTTTAAGTTAAACCAATCATCCTTCTTATTCAACCTACGTTAGTGAAAACTCTTTATTTCAATCTAGTATTTAACTGTATTATCCTATAACCCATTACTGGAAGTATTATACAACCAAAGGAAAAATATCTAACAATCTAGTATTAACCTTAATGTCATAACTCTACGCTTAGCTGTAGTTGTAGTAGCAAAACCTAAAAGCGTCCAATCCCAACTAAACTAACTAAAACACACTAAGATAATAACTTCAGATCTTAAAAATATTTAATTTTTCCCCAACAACGTTATAATCTACAACTACAATTTCTTTGTCTCAAAGTTCTTTTTTTTTCTCCCTTTATTATCCACAGCTCCTAGCTTTTCGGAAATTGAAAAAGTCGAAAAAGACATGGACACATTAATCATTACATAAAGAGAGAGTCTTCTAAGTAGTTTACACTGATTAATATTATGATAACTAACATTTCAAACTATACCTTAACTAAGTTACACAAAATCTATTATATCTGATTAAAAAATACTTCGAAGTGCTCTTCAGTAATGCCAATCTTATTGTTATAATCTTTATTTTTAAATTAACTGGCTGGCTTATATATTATCAGAATTTATAAACTCTTTTATAGAGGCTACATCATGATTTCCAGCACATTAAACATAGTTTATTTAAAAGTTCTTCTCAGTGGTTCATTAATAAGCCTGGAGGCTTATAACGCTAAAAATCGGGCTTCTATACCCGCGGTGGGAAAACAGATAGAATATTGGGTAGCTTTGAGTTTAAGAACAAACAAGCTAAACAAAAAAATAGGTGTAACCTTTTTAGTTTTTGTTGCTTTCAACATTTTGTTTATTTGTTATTAATCACAAACCTCCACAATGAGCTGCCTGTACCATCTTTACAAGAAAAAATCTATTATTTGTAAAATATTTTGTTCATTCTTCATCAAAAATGTTATAGTTTTGCTATATAATATCTATTACCTGTACTTAAGATGTATGAAAATAAGAAGCAGGCGAGTATTAATGATATTTTTTTTAAAAATTTTTCTTACATATTTTGGAATAAACCCAAAGCAATCTGCCATGTTTGTCAGTTGTTCTTATGTGCCACTTTGTTAAATCTTTCTGTTTGTTACATGATTGATCAGTTATTAGTATAATCTCACTTGCCAAGAAAGTTATTTATTTACTAGTTATTTTCTTGTGATGGCCTGATTTCCAGAGTAGTTGTAGATTGATTCATGAGAATATAATCGACCGTCTTACGATGCTATTAGCAAAAGGAAACAGTGCACTATTTTTTGCTTTGCTGGTTTTTAATATATCTAGTATTTCTAGAAAAAACAAAGTTTCATATACCAGCTGACAGCCTTGTTTCGGATTGTTTGTTTTTGAATTTCGCGCAAAGCTACACGAGGGCTATCTGCGCTAGCCGTCCCCAATTTAGCAGTG
>NW_013665624.1:1061744-1063319 GCF_000517525.1 Limulus polyphemus
GCGAGCATGTTTAGTGTGACAGGGATTCGAAACCGCGACCCTCAGATCAATCGAAGTGAAATATTCTTCGTGAGAATAAAATCGATCTTTTTACGAAGGAAACAGTACACTATTTTTTTATAAGTTTTGCTAGCTTCCAATATATTTAATATCTTCTAAACCCATAGGTTGAAATACCAACTGACAGACATGTTTCGAATGTGGAATTTTTCCCCATTAAATTAATCGAAATGAAATATACAAATCTACAAACGTTAATGAATATTTTGATATATATTTAAAATACTTTTTTAATTCATTGTCTTTTATATTTTCTTATAAAATCTTTAAATTACAAAGGCTCTGTTTCGTAAATTTTATACAAAAAGACGTTATGCTAAATATCACGTTCAGCTATGTAGATCGATAATATTTGTAAGTACCTGCTGGTTAGAGAAAAGTTAAGAAAATGTGTGACATCCTACAAACAGAAAGAAGAGGGGAACATGAGTGAATGGAGAAATTCTAAAGGTGAGATAGAACAATTAATTATATTCTGAAAATATATCTTGAAATAAATTGAGAAACCATTAATGGCGAATTTCTTAAAGTAGAAATATTATGAATATTTTTGCGGTAATGTTATATAAAAAGAATGAAGTAGAATGATAAGAAAAAGAATGACATTGTTCTAGGACTATAAATAATTTTAAAATATTAGAGATGAAATATGATAAAGAGACTACCTAGAGAGTATACTGGTAATTTTGTTGTGAGGACTGGTTTCTAGTTGTAGATTGATTCACGAGAATCAAATCGACATTCTGATGTTGTGAAAATAGAGCGATGTAGAGAATACTGAGATTCTTCTGAAATTAAGATGGTAAATCTTTGAAAATTTACTGGAGGTTGAAAGAAAGCAAGAAAATTTGTGATTTCCTAAAGCTAAAGAGAGGATACTCGCATGGATCTATCAGAGATGGGAAGAAAATATTGGTAACTTCCTTAAGATTTAGTGATACAAGTAAGCTAAGAATTGTTTTTAATTATCCGGTTAAAGAAAATCCAATTGCAATTTCAAGTAATTTCATGAATATGGGAAGAAACTTAAAATGCTTGCAAGTAGCTGTAGAACAAAGTTTTAGCTAAGATTGTAAAGTCAGAAGAAAAATCAGAATATTTGTTAGCGTTTGGGGATAAAATGAAGAACAGATTAATGATCTTCTTGAGGAAGACAAAATATGTAAATATTGGTGATTTTCTGGCAATGCGCAAAAACAAGGAGAAATTTTACAGAAGCAGGACATGTGGTAATCTTTTAGTTGGACGAAAATGTTGGCAATCATTTGGAAGTAGAGAGAATATTAAAAACATGTAACATGATAATTTTGGTAATTTCCGTAAGATAAAGAGAGAAGGCAAGATTATTAGTAATAACTTGGCAAAATAATGTAGACAAGAACTTTGGAGATTTTATGGTGGTACAAGGAAGTTGGAAATCTTTTCAATATTCTGAATAAAGAAAACACAATAGTATCGCAATATCTTGGAAATGAAGAGATGGTTTGTTTGTTTGTTTTTGAATTTCGCGCAAAG
>NW_013665624.1:1064208-1066048 GCF_000517525.1 Limulus polyphemus
GGTTAAGCGATAATGAGAAAACTGGAGATTTCCTAAAGGTAGTATGAAGGCAAAGTTCGTTAAATATTAGAAATATAGATAATAAAATAAAATAACTGGTCTATCGGAGGTTGGGATATAATAAATATATTGACGATCATCTGAAGTTATACTGAGAAAAATAACATTCTCGATTTCCTGAAACTTAAGTAGAAAGAAGTTTATACAATTGTTGATCTACTGGAATGAGAGAAACATAATAATATTCATGATTATTTAGAAACAGATTGAGGAAAAGAACGGCGGAATTCTTGATGAGGTAAAAAAGAAACATGAAGTTTGATTATTTCTTATGAATAGAATGAAAACAAGACCACATATGACACTTTGAAACCAGAAATCAAATCAGAGTATTGACAATCTAGAGAAATAGATGGTAATATTGCTAATCTATTGGAGGGAGAGAAAATACAAGAATATTCATGACTATTTTGAAGTAGCATGAGTAACAAACTTCGGTATTTTTGGTAAGGTAAAACAAAATATGTGAATTTTGGCTATCTGTGGATGGAGTGAAAATAGAAGCATCCGAGAGATAGAAACCAATCAGAGTATTGACAATCTAGTAGAAATAGATGGTAATATTGCTAATCTATTGGAGGGAGAGAAAATACAAGAATATTCATGACTGTTTTGAAGTAGCATGAGTAACAAACTTCGGTATTTTTGGTAAGGTAAAACAAAATTTGTGAATTTTGGCTATCTGTGGATGGAGTGAAACTAGAAGCATCCTAGAGATAGAAATAAAATGAGATTATTGGCGATTTCTTGAAAAATATTTTAAATATTAGTAAATTGCAATTTCCTTTCTGGCGCTAGAGATAAGACGAGGTAAGGATTAATATATTGGTCGTCTTCTGAAAGAATTATTAGACAAAAATACAGTGATCTTTTGATGTTAGGGTGTGACCAACAACATTCATAACAATGTGAATGCAGAAAACAGATTAAAAAAATATCTGTAAATAGACATTGAAGAACAGAAGATTGTTAATTATCTGGAAGTAGAATTAAGAGAATCCATTCTCGTAAAGAAAAAATTAAAACATTACAAATCTTCAGAAGCAGACAGAGGACAAATAGTTCAAAAACATCTTGGTAAAAGAGAAACAAAAAAAAACACTGATTATGTTTTAAGGATAGAGATGGAAGAAAACAATAATAATAACTATCATTAAGAAATGCAGTGCTTAGTCATTTTGTAATCTCCTCGAGATAGAGTATGGATAAAAATATTAATGATTTTTTTTAGGTGTAAAAAATATATTATTTCTTAGTAGTCGAGAAATTGGTTATCTTTTTATTGATTCTGAAAGTAAATTCATTTCGAAAATTTTTCATATTTTATAATAGTAATATGAGAGTAAAACCTAATAACATAGAACAAAAAGAGAGACCAAAAACTGATGCTATTGCAGGTATATTTCGAGTGAACGTATTGGTTACATCCTCAAGACAGATAAAATACTTATAATAAAATATTCTTACCAAGATAAGATTAATGAGTTCATCATTCCGGTTGAATAAGAAGGAGCAGATATAAGGTAGTAAATAGTAATTTGCTATTGACATTGTAATACAATGAACTGATCGGCTGATTGAAACCTTTTGTGTGATAAGACAAAAAAAAAGATTAAATAACATAAATTTTATGTAATTTTAATTACGGTAGAGAGATGGAAGGCCACATATGTGAACGAAAGAAACAAGATAAGGCCTGATATTGAACGAAAGAAACAAGATAAGACCTGATATTGAACGAAAGAAACAAGATAAGACCTGATATTGAATGAAAGAAACA
>NW_013665624.1:1066811-1068319 GCF_000517525.1 Limulus polyphemus
AAGGCCTGATATTGAACGAAAGAAACAAGATAAGACCTGATATTGAATGAAAGAAACAAGATAAGGCCTGATATTGAACGAAAGAAACAAGATAAGACCTGATATTGAATGAAAGAAACAAGATAAGGCCTGATATTGAATGAAAGATTTTGATTTCTACTTTGTGCACAAGCATTGGTTTCCTGTCATCGTTACCATCGAAATTTCATGAACGTAATCTGTTCAGACTTTCACTTGATATATTCTATTTCATTATTATTCAATTTAATTCCAACTGTCATTACTACTGAACTAAATTTCAAAAATCATAAAAAAAATCTATGAATCGTGGGTTCGAATCGGCGTTCCACCAAACATGCTCGCCCTTTCAGCCGTGGGGGCGTTTTAATATGACGATCAATCCAACTACTCGTTGGTAAAAGAGTAGCCCAAGAGTTGGCGGTGGATAGTGATGACTAGCTGCCTTCCCTCTAATCTTTCACTGCTAAATTAGGGATGGTTAGTGCAAATGGCCCTCGCGTATCTTTGCGCGAAGGTAAAATACAAACAAACATACGCTATACTCAATAACATACTTAGATATATATCTATTGGTTCATGATAATTAACAATTATGTATGATTACATTACAAGAGAAGTTAGATTACGATTGAAGAAACTCAAGCGTATCCATATACTTAGACCTTTCTTCTTCACCTTGGTTTATTCTTTAAGAAGATACTTAATTTGTATGTATCTTTAATTTCATATGATATAAATTATATATGAATAACATTTAATTCGTGAAAATATATGAAAGATGTCGGGTTTAATGTTAACAAAATATCACTTCTTTTGTCCAAAGTTGATTTTTATCATTTAATGTATTTACAATTAAAGATTACACATACGATATCTATTTACGTACGATATCTATTAACTATTATATAGAAATACGTTATTGCTGAGAGTTACGATATCTGATTATCTTTTATTCATTTAGATACTGAAAGTCAGTAAATAATAACTGTTTTCCGAGTATTATTGTAATTATTTTTTTGAAAAACTGACTACTGCATTTTGAGTTCTGGAAAATATTTAAGATTTGATGCTTTGATGTTTTTAAATTACGACTTAATTTAAATTAATGATTATCTTTGTTTCAAACTAATAAGATTTTCGTCGAATTACCTTAATCACTTTCTTCACTGATTAGCTATTTTGGATTGCTTTCTTAATATATATTTTCTAAACATTAACGTATATACGATCTTGATTTCAGTTTTGTCAAAGAGCATTTGTTTGTTGTTAAGCACAAAGCTACACAATGTAGTAAAAGTATTGAACCTTGAATCTTAGCGTTATTAGGCCTCAGACGTATCGCTGAGCCACTGGAGGGGGAAGGCGTCAAAGGACAATAATCAATACTGCGAAAAAAATTTCAAATAACTGTTATATTTCAAGCTAAAAAATATAAATAGCAATAGCAAAATAATTTGCTCTGAACTTTGATATATATATATACATTT
>NW_013665624.1:1069319-1073856 GCF_000517525.1 Limulus polyphemus
CTTGTATATATATATATACATTTACGTTGTATATATATATATATATATATTACTACAGGTACTTTGGTTTCTGTATAAAAATGTACAACTTCATATGCTGAATATTTGTGCAGCCATAAAAAATAGCCAACGACACGAAACTCTGCAATATATTATTGCGCTCCCGGAAATGGTAACTGCTAACGAATTACAGTTGAATTTTCCATACTTCTTTATCTTGTTTACTAATCTAGTATTCTAAGGTTATTTTTATGACAACGTAAGGCAAAAATTAGATCAAATATAACGTTATAACACCTGCATCTATAATTCTTCAGTCTTATCGTGTGTTTTTTTTGTTTTTTTTCATTCGTATTTATATATTTCTGCATACTATTACTCAGCTTGTAATGTGCTTTTTTTATGTTTTAAACCCGGATAAAGTTATTTAAATCCTGGTTCGTTTCAACGCTGATGCTAAGAGCGTAACCATATTGTAGGTAGGTAAGTGCTGGCGAACCGCACCGGCGATCGTTGTCCTTATAAAACTTGCGGAAGGAGAACCAGGACCAGGAGGTACTAGGCTTATCCGCTGTGGCCTACTTAACGTTGTAATGATACTATCGATGGAACTCCTCTAATGTTTATAAAATAAGTAAAAGTATTTCGCTAGAAAGTGAATGTAGTTTAGTTTCCTATTAAAGAACTGAAGTGACCGATTATCGTTCTATACACAATTGTCTGACTTTTAACCGAAGAAACGACAGCTGAAATGCAATGGATAGTATTTGTGGTATCGTTGTATTTCTCCATAAGTGACACAGTTGTTGCTCACGTAGCTTTAACGTTTCCCCCAGCTAGAAAATATGACTTGGATTTCTTGGATAACAGTAGAACTCATTCACCTTGTGGCATGCCTAAAAGTAAGACTTTCGTTTTGATTTTCAAGTTCACTAATTTTTATTTATGAACTTGTGTAAAATAAGTTTCAAATAACACAAATCATTTACTTTAGTTTAATTATCAATCTTTATATATCTTTGTTCTAAATTAAAAATTGCCAACGTGGAGACTTTTGTCAATGCAATTTTGAGTTTTATTATACTTCTTTTGACATTCCTCTATTGTTAAAAAATCTCTTCACAGTATTTATTTTTTATAACTTGTATAAAGAGTTTTAAATGACGGTAATAACGGCTTTGAATACAGAAACAACAACACGACAACATAATGATAAACAATTATATATTGGAAATGCCTCGAGGTGCAAATATTTATGACTGCATTACAAAATTTCAAATTTGGCTATCTAAGACATTACATTTGACGTATTATCTACCATATTTTCAATATCTGTGTTTTGGAACATTAGCCCTATAGACTATAATGGGACAAAGAGCATTTAGCAAATCTATAGTTCGGTGTATTTTTAATGGTTATTAGTGCACGAGATAATTATCAGCATAATGCCCCATACTGCATTTCGTATTATTTTTTAAAGTATATATTTGTTTTTTTTCGGTTAACACAACTACTCTGGTAGGTTTGTTTGTAATTAAGCACAAAGCTACACAATGGGCTATCTGTGCTCTGCCCACCACGGGTATCGAAACCCGGATTCTAGCGTTGTAAGTCCGCAGACATACCGCTGTGCTACTGGGAGGGGCGCATTAGGACTGTCAAAAAATTTACAAGATAGGGAACCAGTCTCTGGAGGGGTTCTCTGGAAGGCAAAGGAAAAACATTGGATGCATGTCATCATAACGGCCCTTTATTGTTTAATATTTCTTTAAACGCTTATTGGCAAAAGAAATTCACAAGATTATTATATACAACCACATTTTATATTTTTTATGCAAGTCCTACTAATATAAATTTCTCATTTCTCTTTAATTTTATTTTTTTACAATCGTGATATACACTTTTCCGGCTTAGCTAATGAGCACATTAAAAACACTTAATTGAACGTGTTTCTCTGAAAAAAAAACGTCAGCTATGCATAAAATATAAAACAACACTTTCTAGTTGTCATGGAAATTTTTAATAGCATAGATCAAGTAGACTTCGCGATTATCTAGGCAGTACTTGTTTCGTGGCTTTAATAACATTTCAAGTTTTAACAATACACTTAAACTCGAAGAAATCTTATTGTACCCCGCAGGCACAAGGTCACTAAAGTAAAATATAAACACAATTAAATCCTTACTGTTTCAGTATTTGACCTCGTGATTCTTTCCAGTTTATTAATAGAGAACTCTGGGAGGCAAAGGAGAAACATTGGATGCATGTCATCATGACGTCGAAAAAGACATGGACACACTAATCATTACATAAAGAGGGAGTCTTCTAAGTAGTTTACACTGTGTAATATTATGATAATTAACATTTCAAACTATACCTTAACTAAGTTACACGAAATCTATTATATCTGATTAAAAAATACTTCGAAGTGCTCTTCAGTAATGCCAGTATTATTGTTATAATCTTTATTTTTAAATTAACGGGCTGGCTTATATATATTTCTGCTGACTCCAGAAATAACGTTTGTTAAGGAGCTCTAGTACGACGATATGAACTATCTATTAAGCCAAGCTTAAAATTTAAAAACGCAGTGAAGCTGAAAGCCTGGGTGAACACATTCCTGTTGCTTAACACGGATGAATATTCATGCTGGTTCAAATATTTGGACTTGACATCAAGTGGCTGGTAGATCGAGCTCCATATAATGAGTCGAAGTAGACATATGACAGCTTTTTTTCGTAAATAATGGTGACACCATTAGTTCTTTGTAGTTTGCCAGATACGTTTGAAACGCTAATGAGGCTTGTCTGCAAAAGATGTAATGAGAATATCACTTTATCTATATTAACAAGTGCTGGTGTTTGGCGAGATGTTAGAAAATGCAGCTGATAATTTGTACATGGTTCTACAATACACTTGAAGTGCTGACTTCAAGTGTATGTCCAGGAGGTGCGTACACATCTCACAGAAATAGATATATCTTGGCCACATAGAAAATAGAATTGGTGTTAAGATGGATCTTGTGAAGGACTACCATTTTGAACTGGAGTCAACCCAAGACTACAAAAGAACTGTAGAGTGCCTTTGGTTGGTGCTTCATACTATTGGCACTTTAAAGCTTACTTATCAACGTTTGCAACAAACTTATTTGCAATCACTATGGAAAACACATATTTTAATTGGAACTGTAAGCATGCTTTTAATCATTTAAACATACTTCTGGTGCTGACTGACATATCCAAAACAGGACTGCATGTTTATCCTTGATTCTAATTTTTTTGCGAATGTAGAATGGGAAAGAATGGGTTGACGCTTACATGATCTATACACTGGCCCCTACTGAATTAAACTACTCTTCTACCAGGAAGAAGTTTCATGTAATAATCAATTGTATTAAATATTTACATCATTACTTCCACAGGTATGATGTTAATGACAGGTTAAACTATATGTTTCTCAAGTGATTTGTAATCTTCAAGCAAATGGACAGTATGATTGCATGCTGGATCACAATATTGTAACGCTGCTAGTTGATGATTCAGTTTGTCTGAACAGAAGACAGACATTCTGCAGTGTTTCATGACAGCTTACTTATCTATCCATTGTCTTAGCCCAAGTCACTGTGTTACTCAACAGGTTACAGTGGTTTTAGGAAACAAAATAGCACAGTAAGGAGAAGTGATGCATAAAACATTTAAAACTAAGATAAGAACAGTTGAATATGTAGAACTTGATTGTATGTTGCTGGTTAAGCGATATGATGGCAAGTGGCCACCAAAATACTTACTCTCTGGTATTTATATAACTAGACGAAAATGTCAGATGGTGTTCTGTGTCATCAACATGACTCCACAGATCCACAGTTGCTGATGCCACGGTAACCACAAGGGGAGTTTATGGAAACTCAACATAATTCAAAAATTAGGAATTATCACTGTAAAAATGTTCTTTAATCCAATTTACATGTTTTTATGGGACACTGGGTACCATACATCAAAAATTAGAAACAACTACATCAAATATTAGGGACAACTGGGTACCACACATCGAAAATTAGAGACAACTGGGTACCATACATCAAATATTAAGTGATTTGTCTTGTTCGTCGTCTTAATTTTCATTCTCTATTTTAAGATGATTACCCTAACTTGTGACTATAGTTTCAATGTCGAACCACTCTAATATAATTTTGCGCTCAAAGATGTCCACACGATCACTCAATGTTGGTACTTCAGACTTGTTAAAGGAATACATATATATATATATGCTTCATGTATATATTATTATATTTATTTTGTCTTTCTTTTTTGTTAGTTATTAAGCTTAAAGATAGATAATGGCTCTATGAACTATCTCCACTTTTATGTTTGTTTGTTTGTTTTGAATTTCGTGCAAAGCTACACGAGCAGTGGGAATTTAGAGGGAAGGCAGCTAGTCAACTCTTGGGCTACTCTTTTACCAACGAATAGTGAGATTGACCATCCCCCACGGCTAAAGGGGCGAGCATGTTTGGTGGGACGGAGATTCGAACCCGCAA
>NW_013665624.1:1074277-1078974 GCF_000517525.1 Limulus polyphemus
TACCAAGTTATATTCATCTGAGTTGTTATTATCCTAGACTTGTTGTAATGTATTTGGACTATTCTACCTCTTATTATTTTGTTTTATTCTTATTTCTTACAAAACTTTATTATGTTTGTAACTTGGCTCCGGACTAATTGAAAATGTAACTTATTATTTACCAACATTTGATATATTATTTTAAAAGCTAATATACGATTTTTTAAATTTATGTTGAGCTTATGTTGAACGGTAGTTGTATTAATTGTATTCATTGAATCTTAAATATATTTAAATTATTTATAAAGAAGTATCATCATTGTATTGTGGGTGTTTTCTTATAGCAAAGTCACATCGGGCTATCTGCTGTGTCTACTGAGGAGAACCAAACCCATGATTTTAGGATTGTAAATACGAAGACTTACTGCTGTCCCACCTGGGGACTTCATTGTATTATCGTTTGATTTGTGTAGATGGTGATTCTACTTGTTAATAATGTATTAAACTTAAGAGGTGTGTGTTTTCTATGTGTCGGTGACTTATATAGCTCAGACCTGGTTCAGTCAGTCACGTTGGAAATGCATTAGGAAATGAATTTTTACTTTAAGGCCTCATGAAAGGAACTGGAGAGAAAGAAGGGAAGAAGTGAGATATTCAGGCCTAGCTTTCTAACACTTTGATTCTAAGATATCATAAATGTGTCTGTATAGACTTCACTTGTGTGTAGAAATCCTTACAGTATTGGCTCCAGTTAGTTTCCAACAGTTTCTGACTGTCTTTTGATTTTCATGAGTTTGTTTGACTTTCTTGACTAGAAAGTTTATCCTCTTTAATCGTTGAGTTATTTTCTGGATAGTCTCATTGAAGTCAAAAATCATCTACAATCTCTGTTTAAATCTTGTAATATGAGATTGCCGGACAGCGGAGTTTTCTAATTAGTTTGTTTTCATAGCCTAGTATATGATATATCGCTGACATTCAAACCTCTATTATAGCTTGTTCAAGTTTAGATCATTAAAACACTAAATGTTGTAATATGAGATAGCCGGACAGCGGAGTTTTCTAATTAGTTTGTTGTCATAGCCTAGTATATGATATATCGCTGACATTCAAACCTCTATTAATGCTTGTTCAAGTTTAGATCATTAAAACACTAAATGTTGTAATATGAGATAGCCGGACAGTGGAGTTTTCTAATTATTTTGTTGTCATAGCATAATATATGATATATCGCTGACATTCAAACCTCTATTATAGCTTGTTCAGGTTTAGATCATTAAAACACTAAACTTTGTTATTCTACTTTGGTTTGTTTTATCCGTCCTAAATACTAAACTAAACAACATACTGTTGGATGTTTCATACAGATGTAAAAATCACAACATCGAAAGTTCCACTATTATAAGATGTTTGATCCAGATGACATCAATACCAGTCTCTACAGTTCCATCAGATGTTACTGTCACACCACTAGTTATCTATGATAGTTTCTCTCAAGTTTTTACGTTTCAACATTTCTTATTTCTTCTGATTATACTGCCCTTGAACCACAGTAATTTATGGAAGAAATAATATTACTAGAATCTTTGTTTGCTTGTAAAATATTTATCTTTATTTCATCTCATTGCATTATGAAACCAGGAGCCCTAGTTTTCTCATTTCAAGTGACACTGTTCTACACTAGTAGCTTTATTTTGAAGTGATACTGCTACAACGCTATTAGATGTGTGTTTTAGTGTTTCAAATGCTACTGTTACCAATCTATTAACTTGAATTGTTTTATTTCACCTGTTTGTGTTCAAAACTCCAAGCTTAGCCCGTTATCTTTCTGTTGTTACAATTTTTGTGATGATACTTCTACAAAACAATATACTTTGCCTTATATTAGGTGTTGCGTTTTAAGCTAAAAGTATTTTTTACATCATGTTAGTTGCTACTGTTACGAAAATATATGCTTTGTCTAGTTTACTTTAGTTATTACCGTATGCTTTATCGGTTTTAAGCTTTTTGCTAATGTAACAAAACTATAAAATTTATTAACTGTGTTTCAAGTGATAACTGAACGTAAACTACTTTTATTTCAAGTGATAGTGCTACATTGATAGTACTGTTTTGTTAGTTGATATCTTGTGACAAGTTTCCATTCTTTTTCAGGTAGCAGTGCGACAACGCTACCAGCAGGTGCGTCTATCAATGTAACATGGCACTTAGCTTATCCTCACAAGGTATGATTGATTACTTTTACATAAAATTCATGATTCCCCTTTTTTTTCCATACAGATGAGTGGGCTAGCATTGAATACTGAAACAAATTAATACACTGTATATGTAAGGTAGTTACTTCCGTGGTGTATATATGTTAATATATTGACACCTATACTACATAGGTTGAGTTCGTTATATTAATACGGTTTTGAAGCCACACCACATCCAAGTTCAAATCGCTATATCCGGTCATGCTCTATTTGACGACAAGCATTTGACAATAGCACTGCATCGTAATTTTCATCGCAAAATATTTCGTTGTAAAGCTGTCTTATCCAAAGCACACCACTCCTCCAACATACTTTCCTTAATCAGTCTAATGTACGAGAATGACGATTTTCTAGCTCCCGTTTCAACAGTCAGATCGAACAAAAATCTCTAGGCTCTGTGCATGGCGAATTGACTACTATGCCTTCGTATGTGGATTAGCTTGAAGTAGACGACGTTTGATCGGGAAGTATGACTGGAAGTTTTATCTTGAATATGTTACGTACTGTTGCCTGGGGCACGAGTACAGCTTTTGCCACTGAACTTTGTGTTCATTGATCCTCCCCTGCTACAAGATTCCAACTTTCCTTACAAAGTCTGGAGTACGACTTGTTGCAGGTCTTTTTCTGGATAGCCTTGGAGCCCCAAGTTGTTCGATAGTCTTTTTGTTTGCCGATACTTTAAGTAAGAAGGATATACCAGTCTTGGAAATTGTAATTTCCTGATCTGAGTGTAATGAATATTTTTTGTCAGAAAAGGCTGTTATATATTCTTCCCAAAAGTAATAAATTTTCAGTTTGATCACCCTATTTATTAAAAGTCAAAGATTGTCAAAATATAATGCTGATACATTCCTAAGTTTGTTTTTATTGTTTGTTTTTAATTATGCACAAAGCTACACAAGGGCTGTTTGTGCTCTGCCCACCACGGGTATCGAAACCCGGTTTCTAGCGTTGTAAGTCCGCAGACATACCGCTGTGCCACTGGGGGGCTACATTCCTAAGAACAGCGACATTATATCGCCTGTAGTTTTCACGTGATTTACTGATTTGCTTATTCAAAATAGGTTTACTATAACGCACTGAACCCTCTCATGTGTTAATATAATGATTTCTATACTATAGTGACTATATATATTAAGGTAGTGAGTTCCATACTATATTTCAACATAATGAATTATTTACTCTATGTTAATATGGCGACTTCCATATTAATTCGAACTGTTGTATCTTAAATACATATTGTGTCGTCACATTTCATCGAGACTTTATTGCATGATAAGCTGTTTCCAAAATTAGCAGGAAACTGTAGACTATATTATCTTATTTTTTTGTAGAAAAAAAGGAAAAAAATCACACGATCGGCTAAAAACGTTTCGAGTTTTTCTTTCTAAGAAACGTATTAAAACACATTGAACTCTTGCCTTCCTGAATTAATATTGTTACAGATGTTTTTAACTTGTTTATCAGAGCAAATAATGCTACTAACTCTAAAACCTTGCAATCTGAATAAAAGTGGTAATACAACTATATTCAATGTTTTTCTTTTTTGTGCAATGCTGTTACTAGTTTTATATATGTGTTCATGTCGTCAGCAACCAGTGCTAATCCAAATACTTGCTGTGTTTCAACACAATACCATTAGGTATAAATTACTGATTGGAAGTTAGACGTATGGAAATTGATGGTTTTGATTACAGCACAGGTTGTTGATTCATCAATGTCAGGATGTTATTATACGTGTAAATTTTCAGTAACTTTGTAACAGATATTAAAAGTGATTCTCAAATTAAATTGGAAATCTCTTTTTTAAAGAACATATCAATAGTTGTATTCACAGAGCTTAAGAAATCCAGCTAGAAATTTCTTTTTTAAAGAACATATCAATAGTTGTATTCACAGAGCTTTAAAAAATTCAGTTAGAAATCTCTTTTTAAAGAACATATCAATAGTTGTATTCACAGAGCTTAAAAAATTCAGTTAGAAATCTCTTTTTTTAAATAATGTGTCAATAATTGTATTCACAGAGCTTAAGAAATCCAGTTATAAATCTCTTTTTAAAGAACATATCAATAGTTTTATTCACAGAGCTTTAAAGAATTCAGTTAGAAATCTTTTTTTAAATAACGTATCAATAGTTGTATTCACAGAGCTTAAGAAATCCAGTTAGCAATCTCTTTTTAAAGAACATATCAATAGTTGTATTCACAGAGCTTAAAAAATTCAGTTAGAAATCTTTTTTAAATAACGTATCAATAGTTGTATTCACAGAGCTTAAGAAATCCAGTTAGCAATCTCTTTTTAAAGAACATATCAATAGTTGTATTCACAGAGCTTAAAAAATTCAGTTAGAAATCTTTTTTTTAAATAACGTATCAATAGTTGTATTCACAGAGCTTAAAATAATTCAGTTAGAAATCTCTTTTTAAAGAACATATCAATAGTTGTATTCACAGAGCTTAAAAT
>NW_013665624.1:1079708-1088204 GCF_000517525.1 Limulus polyphemus
ATGGAGACTCTCTTACTCTATCAATTGTGGAGATTCTCTTACTCTATCAGATATGGAGACTCTCATACTCTATCAATTGTGGAGATTCTCTTACTCTATCAGATATGGAGACTCTCTTACTCTATCAGATATGGAGACTCTCTTACTCTATCAATTGTGGAGATTCTCTTACTCTATCAATTGTGGAGATTCTCTTACTCTATCAGATATGGAGATTCTCTTACTGTATCAAATGTGGAGACTCTTTTACTCTATCAGATATGGAGACTCTTTTTTTCGAAGTTTCAAGTCAGTGCAACCTGAATCTTAATGTTTTAAAATCTGATGATGGAGTTGATGTATGCTTGTTTGACTTTGTATAGATAGAATAAGTACACGCACAGTCGTGTTGTTCATCATTATATTGAGATTTCCGCTTTACGAATCTGTGGACAGTAATCTCCATGAACAGTGCAAAGAAACTGTTTCATGTTTTGTACAGTTACTTATGATTTTTATGTGCAACCTTTTTTTCAAATATTTTCGATATTAGTCATTTTTACTGACACCATTATTATCTACATGTTAAAATGAAAACTATTTTAGTGAATGTGACGTTTCTGAACCAGCCGAGATTAAAATTTTGAAGCTATTTATTTGTGAATTTACTAATTAATATTTAGACTTAGGTGATCGTATAAGCTACTAAGCATGACAACAATAGAAACAAAGAAAAATACTTTTAATTTTAAGCTGATTAGTCAAATTTCTTCTGTCACCTGGCGGGGCAGCTTTAAGTTCACAGACTTAGACCGCTAAGATCCAGGCTCGCTTCACCGCGGTGGACAGAGTACAGACAGCACATTACGTTACTTTGCACTAAGAAGCCGAGGTAAAGCCGAGATGACAAGTAAAACATTTAAAAGTTTCATTAATGTACACAATTTCAAAGTCTTACACCTGAAGAAACTTCAGTTAGTTTTATAACTTAACAATAACTTTTATAACTTTGATTGGTACACTTTTTTGAAACTTCTTTTAAAAAATTATTTTTATATTTGAGGGTAAAAACTGATTGGAAGTTGTCAACTGCAAAGTTTTTTTTCTGTGACTTTAATGACTGTTAATTCAGATGTAATTTGGCTTTTCTTTTGATTAATAAAAAAATAATAATTCCCCGCGTAAGAAACAAATTCAGCAAGAAATCTGTCAATTTTTAAGTATTCATAATAAACCGATTTCTTTATTTGATCTGTTAGTTGCGGTAAAACCAAAAACGGCGGTTATAAAACAAAAACTCTGGGTTAATGAAACAGAACCCGATTTCTATGCGAGATGGCTATACTGCCAAAAATTTGAAATTGTGCTCTGTAAAATTGATGTTTAGACAGCGATTAAGATGAAAAAATAATAAGCTATGCTTTTGTTTGGTTGGTTGTAATTAAGTGCAAAGCTATACAATAGGCTATCTGTGCTGTGCCGACCACGGGTATCGATACCCGGTTTCTAGCGTTGTAAGTCCGCAGACAACTAGAAAAAAACTAATCAGTGGCATACACTGAAAAATATATTACATAAGTTTGTTTGAAATTTGAATGTGCTTTTCGTAAATTAAAGAATCATCTCTTTCAGGGATGTTTTATAAACATACCGCCTCAAATTAACAAAAACGTTTAGTTGAGCCAAGTCATCAAAGTGTTTGAGGACTGTTTATTTTCTCTTTATCATATTTGATAAATTAATGTCAGAATAAATAAATAAATACTGTGCCTTCATATTACTATATACTCACGTTGTATCTTCTGAACCAACATAATTGGTTTCTGACGTTGTGGGTGTTAAATTCTTTAGAAGACGCTCATTCTGGTCGAGCAGCTCCAACTTAAATCCTCCCTATACATAAAGAATGAAGAATATTTTATCTTTAAATCTGAGATATCTCAAATGTAAGTGCTCTCCAATGGCACAGCGGTATATTGTAAAATACATAATTAAATGTGTCTTTTTCCCCATTGAATTCTTTCATCTAAAATACTATAAATTCACTACATATACCTTTCTTGAGATATATACCATTGAATTATTTCATCTAAAATACTATAAATTCACTACATATACCTTTCTTGAGATATATCCTATTGAATTATTTCATCTAAAATGCTATAAATTCACGACATATACCTTTCTTGAGATATATCCTATTGAATTATTTCATCTAAAATACTATAAATTTACTATATATATCCTTCTTGAGATATATCCCATTGAATTATTTCATCTAAAATACTATAAATTCACTACATATATCTTTCTTGAGATATATTATCAAATACTTGTTTCACTTCTAAATCCCAGTCAGCCAGGGTTGGGAATTGTTTAACTAGCGCCCTATGCAGATATTAAGGCTACGCTTTTACTCACACAGTACCTCGCAAGTACTTGGTGCTTTAGGCAGCTTCCTATGTTGCCTATTCTTAACGCGGGGCCTGCAATGACAAAAAAAAGAGATATTATTGTGTTACACAAAGTATTACGCCAAGAGCTAAAAACACCATCATAAAATAACGCTTGTGGTTTTTATACACACACATTTCATGTGAGAAGTGTTGAAATACATGCCATGTTTTGTGGTGCTTGATATAGTCATTATAAAAGTGTTACGTTATACTTTAAAGACCACATGACTGAAAATTCCATTCTACTAATAGAAAACAAAATTTGCTTGAAGTATTAAGTGTTTGCGCTTCTTCAGGTAGTATTAGGCTACCGAAGAGTAAAGCTGTTTCCAAATTATACGAATAGCAAATCATATATATTTAATTTCTAATAAAGAAATGGTTGGTAGGGTAGGGATTGGGAAACATCTGGGAACAAGTTATCATTGCTCAATTATATTTATTTTTGTTTGCTGCGTACGTATATCAAAAATAATGAGATTTGGTTCCAAATTTCAAAAAAAAACTTTTTTCCACATTTGATCAGTATTTCCAACTAATTTAGTTGCCTAATCCACAGCAAACACTTCTTGCCTCGTCTTTTAAAAATTTGCCCCATCTGTCATTTGTTTGTCGAACTCACCAAATTATTCGAATCCATTTGTAAATCAGCCATCTGTCATTTATTTGTCGAACTCACCAAATTATTCGAATCCATTTGTAAATCAGCTGGATCCTCTGAAGACTTTAATGTCACCAACAAGTTTAAATAATCTATTAACCATTCATTCATATATGTCAGTGATGTAAATCAAAAAGGGTCCAAGGACCTCAGGGCTCAGTTCAGTTTGACTGAACTCCATTTACAATAACCCCTTTCTGCAATCTAGCCAGATTTCTATAAAATGAACTAACCTATCCCCCACACTAAATAAATAGTAACCTATTTAAAGAATGTCAAAATATTAGTAACACAAGATTTTCTCCTAGTGAAAACACGCTAGCTATTCAACAAAATGTTAAACTTTATTAAATGACTTTGAATAACAGTTTATCAGACTTTAAAAAAGATTTTTTCACATCATCGATGTAACACTAATAGGTCTATAATTACTGGGCCAATTTTTATCATCTCACTTGAAAAGAGGAGTAACATTAGCCAACTTCCAGTCTTCTGGAAACTGCCCACTATTCAAAGCCTGGCAAAAGTAGTAGTAAGTGGCTCACATATCCAATCTTTAACCTTCTTCAAAACCTATCACCCTTACTACTAAATTTTACATTTTAAGCCAACCTTTTTTCATAGAGATTTACTGATTTCCTAATTTCCCGTTTGACCAACTATCTTGATCTTCTATAATCCTCTAAACTTCTTTTCTTTAATCTTATACACTTTTTGAACAACCTGTTTTTTTTTACCTGCAGTCATCTTTTTTAGTCTATAAGGAACATGTTAATCTTGAATATTTAAAAACTTATTTGTCTTTTAATTATAATAAATGCAAGGGTTATTACATTTTGAATTATGAGTATAATGCTGATTAAAATAACATTAACAATCTTATGGAAGAAAATACTTGGTTGACCAGTCTCTTAAACCATCAAAACAAGCGATGTTGCTAGTGGCAAGACAAATAGAAGTTTATAACGCACACACAGCTTAAAGCGAGAGGAGTATTTTGCGTACAAATTCAAACTTGGCTCATTAGCTAAGAAATCCAGAGCTTTATCGCAAGTTGGCCCGGCATGGCCAGGTGGTTAAGGAGTTCGAATCCCCGTCACACCAAACATGCTCGCCCTTTTGGCCCTGGGGCGTTATAATGTGCGGTCAATCCCACTATTCGTTGGTAAAAGAGTAGCCCAAGAGTTGGTGGTGGGTGGTGATGACTAGCTGCCTTCCCTCTAGTCTTACACTGCTAAATTAGGGACGGATAGCGCAGATAGCCCTCGTGTAGCTTTGAGCGAAATTCAATACAAACAAACAAACTTTATCGCAGGGCCAACTCATGTCCAACAGCGGATTCAGGAATCCATCATTCATTCTATAATTTGTAGATTTAGAATACATAAGTGAATTCGCTTTAAACTTGTTAACTTAGAAATCTTTCAAATGTACAGAAATAATTTATATTTGTCCTACTAAAAAAAATCGAGACTTTAAACCTTCTTTGGTTATGAACCTATATTTACCGGAAAGATAAACACCGGTAAAATAATTAGCAATTAGTAACTAATTTATAAAATTGTTTGGTAATAAACGTAGCGAAGAGTAGGTATTGTTTATTTGTTAATAAATAAGAGTAGGTATTGTTTGTTTGCTAATAAACAAAAGTAGGTATTGTTTGTTTGCTAATAAACAAAAGTAGGTATTGTTTGTTTGCTAATTAACAATTTTTCTATACAAAAATTACTTGGTTGTAATTTTGACTTTTCTATAACTAAGTCGTTTATCATATACACAATATAGTTTATCCAGTTTACGAAGCTACCTAAACAGTAAGTTTACTGAAACATTTCACTGAAATCAATAAACTGTTTCCATTCAGTCTCACTTTGTTACTTCATTATCTTCAAATTTCTTGTTTGGCCTGTTTTAATCAAAAATATCTGTAACTATGGAGACGTGTATTAAATTGAAAAAAATAGTACCACGTTTATGCTTTTAGGGAGCAGTAATCCACACCCGTTTTTTATGGTCAGTTTCATTCATGAAACATAAAGGTGTTGTTTTTTTTTCAGAATTATTTAAATTTATGTTCCCTCTCACCTCTCATTACGAACAAAGCCTTATTTCTTCTCTTCACGACATCGCCTATCGAAATTGCTGGAAGCACGAGACTCTCCACACTGAAATAACCTTCTTATACATCACTTTGAAACAAAATAGATACCCTCAAGCCTTGCTAGAAAAACTCGCATGTAACTTCTTAAACACAGTATCAATCATAAAATCAGACCACTCAATGTTTCGAAATGTCTCACCTGTATTTATATTCCCTACCATAGAAACCACAGCGTACAACTCAAACATAATTTATTTAAGTTAAAACCCAAATATTACCCTCATATTAAAACGACTCCACAGCTAAAAGGTAAGCATATTTAGCTATAATGGACATTTGTTTCCTTAGCCTGCTTGAATGTCTTCGAAAGCCAATATGAACACATTGCGTGAGGTTTTTGAAAATTGTCTAATACTGATCACGCCGCCTTTCTCAAAAAGTTGCTACAATAGAACTTGAAATAGTACGTTATCATGTTCATCAAAATGAGCATTATGAGCAACGGAAGCATGTGACATGTAATATTATTCTTATAAAACGTAATGATTCCTTAATATATGTATATGTATTAAATTTACCCCGAACGAGTCTCCAATTTATAATGCACTGTATTATAATTTTCTTGCTATTTGTGACTTTTCTGTGTGTATTCCTTGCGTGTTGGGGTAATTATTTTAATTAGTGTTGTGACGGACTTACTATCATATATGTATTAAATTTATATTTAGAAATGTACATACCTTATACTGTTAAATCTGTATTGCGAGTAGCAACTAGATGGTAATGGTACAAAGCATTATGATAGACAATAAAAATGAATATACAATAAATTGTACAATGCACTAACGTTTTTCATGCGTGTTTTTTGCCTTACACAGAGCATTACACCTTATTTTTCTGGAGCCATGCAGTTTATCAATGCACTATCGTGTAATATTGTTCCAAGTGTTCTTCATTATTCCGCACAATTCAATCAAGTTATTTAGTCACCTTTTGACCTTTTCAGTCTTTATATAAGCTCATTCAGCCTCAATAATGTTAATATTGGAACTTTGTGCGAACCATGTCATAGTTGTGAATGTTCCATCATCAACATAATTACACCACATTTGTTATATGCTTGAGATATTTGTCTTGCTCGAAAATGAATCTTTCTCCAATAAGTCGTATTCTGCGAGAGTGACATGATGGATTACAATCGGCAGTCAGGGTGCCATCAGTTTTGTGTATATTTCTGACGCTGTTGGCTGAGAAACAGTCCTAAACTTGGAATGATCTCCCACTTTGCTTCACAGTAAATGGTGTGCATTGTCTTTGATTATTGCCGAACAATTTGAACTTGTATTCATCTGTTTGTTTGTTTGAAGTTAAGCACAAAGATACACGATGGACTATCTGTGCTCTGCCCACTACGGGTATCGAAACCCGGTTACTAGTGTTGTAAGTTCGTCTGTAAAGAGCAGACGTTTCCAGCTTTACTCATTCCACTGTTTGTGGTCCTATACTCATTTCAACCTTTTGGTATGGTTACCTCTTCTCAAAATAGATCTTCAAACAGCTACACGTCCATTAAGACCTCTTAGAGCTGATGTGTATATTATTATTATCAAGATAAAATTTATTTACAGCTATGTCGATGACAATATCTTCACTATATCATCGACTAACTGGTAAAAATATACCCAGATATATACAATATCACTTCTGGAGAGATTAGTTTTTTTAACTAACAATTTCATATAACATCTTTACTTCGTATTGAAACAAGGAGTCTTGATGCAATTTTTCACAAGGATTATCCTTGACCAGCCAAAGCTTTGATTTCTACGTGCTTAGCTTCTACTGCTACTAATGGACACAGTATTATTTTTACAGGTTTTATACTACTGTGGTGCTTTCTGATTGGTTAAATGACAATCAATCATAGTCTAAGCTATTAACACGTTACTGCACTCTGATACAGTTAATTTTCATACGAGAAAAGGGTAACATTTACGTAGTATTTGTCTTATATAACTTTTCTCACCGTTCGTTTCCATATTTATTTTCAATATTGTATATTGTAATAAATGGAAAATACCACCATAATAATTCCTTAAATTACCGACACCCACATTCCATGACAACAAAGTTAAGCAGTTTAACAGACAAAAATATGAACAGTAGTATTTTTTTTAATATCTTATTTAAATTTGTGATTTTTTCCTCTGTATTAGAGCTCAGAGCTACACAGTCACCATTCCCAAGACAATGACTTGTAAAGGCTGTACAATTCGCCTTCTACGTCAGGCCCGAGAATGGGGAAAGAAGTATCTGTTTTGGAGTTGTGGCGATATAGATATAGTGCCAGGTAAATTATTGTCATTACCATAAAGTTTAGAAAACATGGATGATGCTGGTGACCCATAGGATAAATATGTATCCTTAAATATGGGTCAGTAGTACAAAGATTACTTCGATGGAGCAAATTAATGACATTTTATGTGGTTTGACATAAAACAACACAATGGGCCATCTGTGTTCTGCCCATCGCAGGTAGCTAAACCTGATTTTTAACATTATGAGCCCTCAAACGATGATGTTCAGATAAGTACATGTGCACGAAACACGTCCATGCCACATTTATTACAATTTTGGAATAAATTGAAGGTGACGATGTTGTCCAAGGTACACTTTGGAAAAAACAAATTAATCCGAAAAAATACTGAAAAGTACTATCAGAATATTTTCAGCAATTTCTTACAAAACTCCGTATTTTAACATAAAATGTTTTATTGGACCTCGTTAAAAAACAGAATATTTGTAGAATTTCTTTAACATGACGAAAAATATGCCGTCTTGGACATCTTAGGAATCTTTTATGGACGTACTTCCCGTCCACAGGTTTCTAAGGTGCCCTAAGACGCTATTTAAACATATAATAAAATAATATTTCGTTTCTTTAGTAAGATTTTTCACATTATTTTCCATTGAACATATAATAAAAGAATATTTCGTTCCTTTAGTAAGATTTTTACATTATTTTCCATTGAACATATAATAAAAGAATATTTCATTTCTTTAGTAAGATTTTTTACATTATTTTACATTAAATATATAATAAAAGAATGTTTCATTTCTTTAGTAAGATTTTTTACATTATTTTCCATTGAACATATAATAAAAGAATATATCGTTTCTTTAGTAAGATTTTTACATTATTTTCCATTGAACATATAATAAAAGAATATATCGTTTCTTTAGTAAGATTTTTACATTATTTTCCATTGAACATATAATAAAAGAATATATCGTTTCTT
>NW_013665624.1:1088898-1127537 GCF_000517525.1 Limulus polyphemus
CCATTGAACATATAATAAAAGAATATTTCGTTCCTTTAGTAAGATTTTTTACATTATTTTCCATGGAACATATAATAAAAGAATATTTCGTTCCTTTAGTAAGATCTTTTACATTATTTTCCATTTAACATATAATAAAATAATATTTCATTTCTTTAGTAAGATTTTTTACATTATTTTCCATGGAACATATAATAAAAGAATATTTCGTTTCTTTAGTAAGATTTTTTACTTACTTTCCATTAAACATATAATAAAGGAATACTTCGTTTCTTTATAAGTTTTTTTACATTATTTTCCATTAAAATAAGGACATTTTTAAAAAGTTCCTGAAAATATGCTGCCGCTACTTTTCCAGTATTTTACAAATTTTCTTTAAAGTGTAAATAAACGTACATTAGCATAGCTCAAAACTATAAGTATAACAACAATGGAGTAAATTAGTCATGATGATGTAATACAAAGTAGGTACGCGTAGATTAGTGTGGGTCATTGTCCATATATGTAACAGTTAGTTCATCTTATTTAAGAAACTGATCATAGCCACAACAAGGAAGTCATCCGGAATTTAATAGTTCTGTTTGATTATATCAGTTTGTACTGTGGAAAAGTATTTTAAGTACGCAAACTCATTCTGTATCTACAATTAGTTAGGTTAGATCTCCTCTGGTAAATAAATTACATTCAAAAAGGAATGAAGCTAAGTTACAAACGGGAAAATAACTAGCCAACAAACTCTGTGTCTGTAAGAGTTTAAAGCTTTTTGCCATTCCCTCTTACCGAAGAGATTTTTTTTAACTTGTTAAATGAAACGACTTACTAGATTGTGGAAAGTATATTATGATAAATACGTTGAGGTTTTCGAGAAAAAGTTCATGGTTTGTGAATATCAAAAATTTTATATTGGAATTCATAATAAAACCGAACCTTTTAGAAATGCCTTATTCATACGTCCTTTAGATTCGATTTTCATGGCAACTCACAAAAGCTGAAAACCAAGAAATCCTGAAGATTTTGTTATTTATTAAGGAAATAACACAAATATGATGAAATCAGAACTTGAAAAATATATAGCTTTAAAACTATACGAATACATGCTTCATCGCACTTAAGATTTCTGCTACTAAAATACATTGTAAAGACAATAATATTTCTGTTTCACTACGTTTTTAATCATGTAATCTCATTTGTAGTAGACCTATGTTTAATGTGCAACCCCCGGTCGCTCAGCGGTAAGCTGGAAGGTTTATAACGCTAAAAATCGGGGTTCGATAACCGCAACGTGCACAGTACAGATAGGACTATTGCTTAGCTTTTGAGCTTTAAAAACTAATAAATAAAATGTTCAAACTATTATATATATATATATAATGTCTGACAAAAAGTAATGATAAAATAACTTACAGAAAATATTCGTCATGAAGCATAATATATTATTAGCAGTTAACAATAAGAATTAAATAAAGTGTGTATTACTAAATCCGTTAAAGCTGAAATCAAATCGAAATAATTTAAAATAAAGTCGTCTAAAATCCATAGCAATAATATTACAATAACTCGTTATTCGGGGCTGGCACCGCCAGGTGGTTAGAGTGCTCGACTCGCAATCTGAGGGTCGCGGGTTCGAATCCCCGTCCCACCAAACATGCTCGCCCTTTCAGCCGTGGGGCGTTATAATGTGACGGTTGTTAAAAGAGTAGCCCAAGAGTTGACGGTGGGTGGTGATGACTAGCTGCCTTCCCTCTAGTCGTTCATTGCTAAATTAGGGACGGCTAGCGCAGTTAGCCCTCGTGTAGCTTTGCGCAAAATTCAAAACAAACAAACTCGTTAATTAAGTACTAAACTTATGTCAATAGTCTTTTGTGTTAAAACTTTGTACACGAACAAATGGAGAATTTGATTTTTAGCAAACTAAATTATAGTTTATCTTGAAAAATACACTCGTATCGTTTCAAAAATTGCCCCAGTAACTTTGAAATTATAACGTTTCAACAAACTATATAAACATTGACATTAAAACTTGAAGTAGGTCTGTGTATTTGGAATTATGTCACTAGTAAAGCTGTGAACGATACACAATTGAAAGTAGTTCTTATTAATATTGAGGTCATGGTGAGAAGACAAAAATATCTACATCTACACCTAATGACCGATCTACATAATAATAATAATACATTTGAGCTACTTTTATTTTACAGTATCGGAGTTCCAAACAATTTGTTCTGGTCGGGGGGAACTCGAAGAAGGTCATTGTTCTTGCAATAGACTATATTCTGGAAATGTGTGCCAATACAGAGGTGAGTTTCCTGAAGAAATATCATTGTTGGCGTCAAAAAAAAACACCTTTGTTTACGACTACTTCGTTCAACCACGACTCGGATAGATCGACATATGATTTGTTTCTTTGTTTTAATATACATTTATGTGTTGTTAATTTTTTCTTAAGTTTTTGTATCTCTAGCCTAAGAAATAAAACAAAACAAAGCCATATTAAACCAATCAATCTTACTAAACATATTCTAATGATTCAGTTAAATATTTGTATCGTTAACGTATCTATAAAAAATATCTAGTATTATGCAATCTTTTAAAGCTTTGCTGGATACACAGCCTTTGCAGAAATTTTATCTTTGTATTGTGTATGAAATTGTTAAATAAAATTCGAAATATCCATATAAACCAAGCTCTAAAAGCGCTACACATTCAAATCAGACATTTAGACCAGATAATAATATTGTCTTATGATATATCGACATTAGGATGAACAAAGCGATGACACAGTTTTCAATCCTTCATAGATCCCGTTCTTAGCTTCCATCAAAGTATAATAGCAAGTTAATTCTCGGTGTTTCTCAATCATGAACACTTTGCTGTTGTAGGACTCACTTTCTTGTAATCATATTTGTCTTATGATATGCCATGTTTTCAAGGTTTCATTTCAAATGTCCTTTCCTTACTACAAGAATTTACCTAAAGCAAAATGCCTTCTATACCGTTTGGACATATATCAGTCAGTATCTGGTCGCAACTCTCTGGCTTTGGCTACCCTCCTAAAAATAGCATATAGCCCACATAACTAAACACCCCCAGCATCCACAAAAAGTATTCTCCATCTCTCTAGAACAACACTTACTACGACAAATATTTTCTTACATTAACACACCCACACTCCTTTTTTATCACGAACAATGCTCGCTATAAACTGTATATTCTTTCTAGCTACGACACGTGTTCTATATAAGCATTATGTTATTTCCTGTCACAACGCCCTCTCTAGCACTCTTACAGTTTTCTAGCTACGACACGTTCTATATAAGCATTATGTTATTTTTGTCACAACGCCCTGTCTAGTACTCTTACAGTTTTTCTAGCTACAGTACGTTCTTTATAAGCATTATGTTATTTCCTGTCACAACGCCCTCTCTAGTACTCTTACAGTTTTCTATGTAAGCATTATGTTATTTTTTTCACAACGCCCTCTCTAGTACTCTTACAGTTTTTCTAGCTACAGTACGTTCTTTATAAGCATTATGTTATTTCCTGTCACAACGCCCTCTCTAGTACTCTTACAGTTTTTCTAGCTATGACACATGTTCTATGTAAGCATTATGTTATTTCCTGTCACAACACGCTCTCTAGTACTCTTACAGTTTGTCTAGCTACGACACATGTTCTATATAAGCATTACGTTATTTTTTGTCACAACGTGCTCTCCATTACTCGTACATTCTTTCTAGCTGCGACACACGTATCTCTAATCTGCACATTTTGTCTAGGCATGACACTTATTCTTTACATACGATCGACACATCCTTTCCAGTCACGACACCTGCTCGCTATAAATGGTACGTTTGTTCTAACCACAGCTCATTGTCTGTATATTAATTGGTACACTTTTCTAACCACGTCAAGTGTTCTCTGTAACCAGTACACTATTTCTTATATCTAGGACACACGATCTGTATACACAGTCCAGCGATAAATAGACACCCACTTCATAAAAAATATCACTTTATTAATCACTAAGTAAGTTATAAAATATTACTCTTACTAATTAACTGGCTTTTGAAATATCTAACTAGAGACAGGGTCGCACTTCGTTTGTAGAAGACACTGTGGTATTGTACTCAACTCCTAGCTAAGAACGTAATAAGAGGATGTTCATAGAAGTAAGTTGTTTGGGAGCCTTCCACAAGGAGCGATCAAGAATGGACCGCTCATGTTCGATAGGATTCATATCTGGCGATCGGCCTGCCAATGGGATAATGGTCATACCTGACCCTCAAGTCATCATTTCCTTATTCGGGTTGGATGAACAGAAGCTCCATCTATCATGAAAATTTCCTTACCTGACAAGCTGATCATTAGCATAAAGAGCTAAAACGTTCTGCTCGAGAAGCGTGATGTGTTGAGTAGCATACTACTGGCTGTGGTTGTTCAGCTGTCCAAGTGACAGCTATAACAGAAATATCGCTGTATCTTGATGTGACTTACAGATGATTCAACGAAAATTACCGAAGGATAGTCGGCAAACACAGGCACGTCTACTGTCAGAGAAATGTGAAAATCTGGACTCGTTGAGAAATTAGTGTCCCAAAAGGCAGGATGTTGTAAGAGTACCGTGTGATACTTGATACTCCTAACGTGGCTTCCATCTAATTACTCTTTCAATGTAGCCTGTGTTGGTGTTGGAGTATACACTTCACCTGCCCCACAATGGTGGCATTCCTTTTATGTGGTTCTCCACTTTTCTCCTCACAGCACCAAAACGTCCGTTTTGTTGGTTTTTAGGCTTTACGGTCTTATAGAAGCTGTTGTTTTAAGACATGACTAGAACCGTATGTTCACCCTATCTCCTGTGAACAGCGGTAATAAAAATAGCTGGTGATCTCTTACTGACTTAAATCGCCCTTCTAACATAAAACTATGCGACCTCTTGAAAATACCTTTAACCGAGATCCTTCGTTCGTAGCATGGTTGTGTGCATTCAGTGATTTTCACTAAGCAATACCTGTACTTCGGGATTATTTTCATATGACGTCATGGAGAAGGTTCATTTATACTCTTAGATGTGTCTGTTTAGTTATTGGTAAGATGTATAAACTGGTGTTCTCTTACTAGCTAAATGGTACATGCTCTCTACAAACTGAAGACTCTGTAAACACGACATTTAGTCTTCCAGTAGCGCAGCGGTAAGTCTGAAAATGTATAACACCACAAACCTTTTTCGATACCCATGGTGGGCACAGCACGGATAGTCTATTGTGTAGCTTTGTGTTGAACAGCCAAAAAAAAAAAAGGCATGCGATCACCAAAAACGATACATTATAACCATGATACATTATACCAAAAACGATACATTATTATCATGATGCATTATATCAAAAACGATACATTATAACCATGATACATTATACCAAAAACGATACATTATAACCATGATACATTATACCAAAAACGATACATTATAACCATGATACATTATACCAAAAACGATACATTATACTAAAAACGATACATTATAACTATGATACATTATACCAAAAACGATACATTATAACCATGATACATTATACCAAAAACGATACATTATAACCATGATACATTATACCAAAAAGAATACATTGTTATCATGATACATTATACCAAAAACGATGCATTATAACCATGATACATTATACCAAAAACGATACATTATAACCATTATACACTATACCAAAAACGATACATTATAACCATGATACATTATACCAAAAACGATACATTATAACCATGATACATTATACCAAAAACGATACATTATAACCATGATACATTATACTAAAAACGATACATTATAACTATAATACATTATACCAAAAACGATACATTATAACCATGATACATTATACCAAAAACGATACATTATAACCACGATACATTATACCAAAAAGAATACATTACAAACATGATATAGAAGATATAATATCCATTGCTCTTTATAAATGCATGATAGGAACCTTCTCTTCACGTCATGCTCACTATGAATGACTCGTTTTATTCTTGGCTAATACACACGCTCAGTACAAAAGGTAAATTCTGTATTGCCAGGACACATTCTCCATAAACGTTAGTCTCTCTTTACCCATCACTTGATCTCTTTAAATGGTACATTGTTTTTATTGACGACAAACACTGTCTTCAAAAGATAGACACATACTATGTATAAAAGGTAGAGTACAGTCATGGTACACGATATGTATAAACCGTAGAACATAGCCGTAGCACATCAGCACACGCTGTATATAAACGGTTGACTAAAGTCACAGTACATGCTATGTGTAAACGGTGTAGTAAAGCAGTACAGCCACGATACCCGCTATGTATAAACGGTTGACTAAATTCACAGCACTTGTTATGTATAAACGACGTTATACAGCAGCGTAGGCACATTACACGCTGTGTTTAAACAGCAGACTATAGCCATGACACAAGTTGTGTCAAACCGGCAAATTATTTCTACCCAGAAAACACGCTCTCTTATATAACGAAGTCCTTTGTTAATTTTGCAAGAAATAAACGAATACTTTCTAAGGATATTTTCTAACAAAATCATGCGCTCAACAAACCAGGTAGGGTAACTGAAAATTAGACACAAACCATCGGACGATTTTAATAAAATGATGTTATTATAAGGGGCCCGGCATGGCTAGTTGGTTGGGGCGCTCGACTCGCAATCTCAGGATCGCGGGTTCGAATCCCCGTCCCACCGAACCGTCCCTTTCAGCCGTGGGGGCGTCATTATGTGGCGGTCGATCCCACTATTCGTTGGTAAAAGAGAAGCCCAAGAGGTGGCTGTGGGTGGTGTTACACTGTTAAATTGGGGACGGCTAGTGCAGATAGCCCTCGTGTAGCTTTGCGCGAAATTCAAAACAAACAAACAATCTTTATAAGTTTTTTTTTTAATGCATTACTTAAAAGCTGTAAAGTTTTCCTAAACTGTTCAAACCCGTATTAAACGACATCTTTAACTGTAGAAATTAAAATAAAAAATACCTCAAAATCAGCGTCATGAAGTTTCGATTAACTTTTGAGTGATAAGTTATAAAAGTTTGTGACGCTTTTTCACAAATAAATTTACTTAATTTTAGCAGACTTCATCAAATGAAAAAACTGAACAAACATTATTATATATAGCCAACAAGTACAAAAATATTCATATTCAAGTGTTCAAAATAAAAATAAACATAAGATGCCAATATACTTAAGACGCTATGATTTTACGGACATTGGAATTTTCTGACTAAAAAATAAATAGAATGTAATCAAAAAAGAGTTTAACTCATATTTTACCTTTTGTTTGTTTGTAACTAAGCACAAAGCTACACAATGAGCTATCTGTGCTCTGCCCACCACGGGTATCGAAACCCGTATTCTAGCGTTGTAAGTCCGAAGACATGCCGCTGTGCCACTGGGGGATTTTCCCTTTTGTATTTGTGTATTTCATCAAAGACCTTACTTGTTTGTGGTCTCTGAATTGTATCATCAAGTACATGAATTTTTTTTATCATAAAACGTTAATTGATTACAATTCCCCGAAATAAATTATAGATGTGTTAGGTTATATTTGTGAGAAGTAGTTATCATAGCTTAAGAGTGTGTGAAAACCAATTACCGTGTCGTTCTAGTTGGTATCGAAAGTTCGATGTGTACGATAACCCAAATATTTTTAACAGACATGATAATTGTATATATTCATATGATTTTACTCAACACGTGAATTATCTAATGTTACTAATTACATGTTTGTATAAATATTTATGTATTAAACTTCGAGATACTTGTGTGAAAAATTCATAACGTAATTTAAAGTAAATTAAAGAATTTGGTGGATTTTTAATATTTTCAAACTCAGATGAGTGCTGGTCAGATGAAGACTGTGGCTTACACGGTAAATGTATCAACCTTAAGTCAACAACCTTCCCTAAGATGCAATGTTTCTGTGAAACAGGCTGGTTTGGAGAGAAGTGCGACAAAGGTAAACTCTAAACAAATGGATTTCTTATACACCGACAGTAAAAGTTTTTTTAATTGTGATACAACTGTCTGTTATTTCCGTGATTGTCTGGATCTCTTCTTGTTTGTTGTTTATATTATCTGTATGAATATCTTTTCGTTTATTATTCTTATTATTTGTAAATTATGTTTGTATTCTTCTCTTATTCATTTTAATTAGTAATATTTTATTTAATTATGAAATTTAGACTATTTTAATGAGATTGTCAGATTTTGTAAGGCCAGATTCTTTGCAGTAGATGTACATGACTTGTTGGCGATAAATTTCAACTATAAACAAACAGCAACATAATCCACTTGTTTTAAAACAGAATATTAAAAACAAATCAAACATATATACAGATATTCGTTACAATGTTAGTTATCACAGATTTATCTAAGGCTTTAAATAATTGTCTCTTTTTCGTCAGAGTCCACACAGGTTGGTTCAGTTACTTTAGAACACAACTGACAAAAATAATTATTCTTCTCTACTCTGTTATTACAATACAGTCTGTAATACTTTCGCTTTAAAAAATCGCTACTAGATACACTCTTTATCGCCAAGCTCACGTTCACGCATTCCAGAACTAGAACTCAATAATGATCTTTGTATACCCCGAGAAAAGTCTAGAACATTCCACGAAATACTAGATATTCTGATGCATTAATACTCAATTAAGCCAACGAGAGGCTAGAAAATTTCTAGCAGCATGACGCAATAATTTCAGTATTGGAAAAAAATCGCTAATTCATAATAATTGAACTACACAACATAGGATACGTAAACAGTTACATAAGCAAAGTTACCATAAAATGCTGCTTCCAAAAATAACTAAATATGACACCTGTAATGCTCGCACATGTCTACAGCAAATATAGCAACTTTTAGAACAGCGATTTTCTCCTGTCCTCAGCCGAGATACAGATTTTTAGATTTGTGGTTCTCAGCTGTCACTAGGAATGGTACAAACATTAAGAAAATAGAATTTATCCTGTCTACTGCAAATACGTCGACTTTTAGAACAGAAGTTTAGAACATTCCACGCAATAAAATATATTTTATTGTAATAATACTCATTTAAACCAAGGAGAAACTCAGAAAGTTCTAGCAACATGACGCAATAACCTCATTATTGAAACAATCTCTAGTTCATAACAATTGAACTACACAAGATATGATTCGTAAACAGTTATGTAAACAAACTTGCCATAAAATATCTCTTAAAAATGACTAAATATGACACTCACACTATATAAACTATCTAAATTGCATTAAACTTAAACAGTTGTGTACATCTAACTGAGATTACAGAATTTTTTTTATTATATCTTAAAACACAACTAAGCAATTTTTCATGGTGAGCTTAAGTTGTATTTATGAGAAATTATAAGGACTTCTATATAATTTCAACCGAAAAAGAAACTACCGTGTAAACGCCGAAACCCAGAGAAATATTTGAAAACCAGTAGATCTCAAAACTGCTGTAAAAACAACTTAAATACAATTTCTTTCCATTCCTCTTGATTTGTTCATTTCGGCTCAAAATCAAAGATGTGTAAAAATAGCATTTCAGATCTATCTTTTATCCCCCATAAGTCACTACCCAACACGTTTTTCTTTCAATACCAGAATTCACCAGTTCTCGTATTGAAGTATCTGCAGTCTACTTGTTTCTATAGCAGTTTTTAGGCCTATTGGTTTTCCAATATTTCGCCGCCTTTGAGCATTTAATCTGTAACTTTTGCAGTATTATACTGCTTACACAAATAGCTTTTTAGAATCTTATATTTCTGATCTTCCAGCTGATGAATTTTACTATTGACAAATTAAGATCAATGTGTAAAGAAACATTTGCATAAAAAATTGCCTCAGACCTTATTGAAATCTATTAAAACAAACTAATTAAACTAAGAACCGTGTAATTTTGTATTAGTAATTTTCTGTAACCAACTCAACAGAATCTCCGGTGAAAACTACCAAACTAGACTTGAGCAAACATTTTCATAGAAACCTATCTGATGATTACACCCTCTACTGGAGAATACTTCAAGTAAGATGCTTTTACAGTCTTTTTTGTATACACAAAATTCACAAAGGTAAGTTTCCAAAAATTTATGATTTTTTAAAAATAAAAACTCGTGTGGGTTCTAAAATTTCCTATAAGCTAAAAATGCATATTTAGCATAAGTAGAATACATATCTTTTGTTACAATAGACTTCAATACCTGATTACGTAATCATGTATCGTTTCTGAAATGTTTATAATTGTAAAACTATTATTTTTAAAAGTGACCTCAGACTTTTAATTTATTAGAGCTTTATTCTTATGGTGGTAATCAAGGTTTGCACTTTTTAAACTTCTAATTTTTGCTATTGAACTTGGATCCTAAAATAATACAATTCCTTTCATTCAAAAACAAGTAAATAAATCAATCAAACTATTTATATTTTCTTATATGGATTGAATATGGATGTGTGTGTGTATGTATGTATATATATATATGAGACTTTCTTACTCGGTTGTAGATATCTCGCTACATGTTTTTTTTTCTTGGTTATTCATAGGATAGTGAAGAAATAGAAATTATTCTTAAAGTCAATGGTACAAGTTATGTTGCTCTTGGTTGGAGACCTCGAGGTATGAACGCTGGTTGTAAAGCGTTCCCTCTAATCAGAGAAGTTCGCAGTACACCATCCGAACCCGAAACAAATGACAAAAGTGTAGTGGAATGTATTACAACTGCACCAGATACATCAGACATTTCTGGAGACGGTAGTAAAGTACCATCTGAACCGCATGTGATGATATCTACTACACTTACTACTGAAGAAATTCTTAGAGCAACTGACCGGCCTATTTCTAAAGCCCGTGAAGATACTACTCCAATAACCCATCATACTAACACAGGTAGTATGACAATTAAGCCTCACTTGACTAAAGCTGGACAACGTTTAGATGTAGAGAAAAATGGAGGTCGGAAAATAGAAAGAGTTTCTACTGTATCGACAGTTTTACCAAAATTCTTTCACAAAATATTTGATTTTGAGATCCCTACACAACCTGTTCTAAAACGCTTACGAATACCTCACCCTCAACTTTCAGATCCTTTTTCTGACCCAACTAATTATTTCCGACCTCCGTTTAACCAACATTTCCAGCCACCATGGAGTCGAAGTTGGCCGTCATCTCGAGATTTCCAACATAACTTTGGTGAAAGTGGTAATATAATTGGTATTCCAGCAACTAACAGTTTCCATAATGGTGCATACAACCGTAACTTTGCTTCTAGAAACCATTTTAAGCGTGAGATTGCACCATCGTCAATAAAACGCAGTTTTTTAGAAAGCGCTGGGAAGTATCCACCAAAGTCTTCTTACACACCGCGCCACGACTTTCATCCTATGGACTGTACAGATGTAGTGATTGGGGCCGTTCGAGGAGGAGCTAGTCGTATATTTGACTGCTACACACGCGACAGGTCCACTCCACGGACTGATTCATATTACGGAGGAACTGACGACTTGACAGCTGCAATGGGTTCTGAAGAAAACGGCGTGACCACCGTTGTATTCAGAAAGAAACTGAAAGGTAGCTTAAAAGCTGTACCTTGTGTTGTTTTTGCATCATACCCTTTCATTTTTAATAATCGTTTTTTTTTATTTTACCTCGGATATATTAACATATGGCATTTGATATTTGTATTTCGACCAGTTTTTATGAACCTATTACAGGGGGTTGAGTACGTAATATTCAAACGATTTTGGAGACTAACCACGACAACACGTCCATTCCTGCTCTATCTGACAACAGTTCATCTTGAAAATAGCCCTGCAACGTAGTTTCCACTGCAAAAGGCTCCGTCATAAGACTTTTATGTCTAAAGCACACTACTCATCCCTTTGCTTTAATAATACACCTAGTGTACAAAGATGACAGTTTTACAGCACTTGTTTCAACAGTCCAATGCCAAAAAAATACATGATGCTGCGTCCGATGACTGGATCATGATATCTTTATATGGGGTAGTATAAATACCAATTTCATTCTCCAGCTGTTTCAGTTATGCGACAGCTGAACAGATATGGCATGAAAGCAACTTACGTACACGTAACTTATGTCGCGTTCTTAGACAGAAATCCTTCTTGATCATATTGTATTCTGTTGCTTCGGGCATGCAGATGACTTTTGCCATTGACATTTGTGTTATAAGACGCCGTACTTTGTTTAACATGACTGGAATGCGATTTGTTGTAGGTATCTTTGTGGATAGCACTGGTACCCATTTGATCCATATTAGTTTGTTTTCTAACACAATAAGTACAAAGGACATCCAATCTTGAAAAGTCTAAATTCCCGACCTGAATACGTCTTTATGATCTGAGTGTACGAATACTTTGGTCTGTTATATAACCTTTTCAAAAGCAATCACTTTTCGAAGGCATCACACCACTTACGAAACGCTAAACAACGTCCAAATGTAGTTCCGATACATTACTCTCCAGAACGACTTTATATCGGCTACGATTGACACGTGAGTTGCTGATTTGCATATTCTAAACCGTTTTGATATAACTTACTCAAGTGAGTTGCTGATTTACATATTCTAAACCGTTTTAATATAACTTACTCAACCCTATGTTAGTCTTAATCTGTCATATTCTTATATGTTTAATTACCCCTTTCACGTCCAATAATATTGGAAACACCGAAAGTTTTATTTGTTAAAAGAAAATGAAAAATGTTAAAACCAAACAATTATTGTTATTTTATTTTATATTATTAGGCAAAGAACTCACTGACCACACAATCGAAAACAGTTTAATGGACGTCATCTGGGCTAGAGGTCAAGAGCTTGGAAAATACATTCATCGACCTAACACTGGACTTGAAGATTGTAAAGCAAAGAAACCAGACTTTTATCGGCCTGATGAGATTAAATACCATGGGTATGGAAAACAGCGGGGAAAAGTTATTATGAACTTTTTTGGTAAGCCTAACTGTACGAGTAAGTTCGCATTGGAATTCATAAATATATTGGATTTATTGCGATAAAACCTAGTGTTACAAAATTAAAACATTGTTAGATTAGGATAGGTTACCATGATCCGGTTTTAAAGAGGTTCGTAGAAAATCCTCTAACATTTTTTGTGATTATTGATTTTGTTGTTGAAGCACAGAGTGAAAATTTTGATATAAAGTCCATCTATTGGGAGCCATAACTTTATTGATCAGCCAAGGTTTCTAGAAATGTTTAATGTTTTTGCATGTAAAGATTGCTGAAACTTTTTACGGCTAAAATAATATTTAGTTATTTTGGTAGTGTCAATATTCTTACGTGTTTAGAAACTATGTATGAATAATGTTAGCTAAAAGCCTGGAAAAAATTATTATCAGTTAAAACACAAACTTAATATATAATTCGTCATTTCGTTCATAGGCGGTATTAAAAAACTCTCACCTTCCTCATAGATTCGGCATTATTATTCTTATCAAACTAGTACTAATCTAATAATAATCAACAGTTCTAATAACCTTAGCGTAATTCTGCTATATCTTCTAAACATAGTTTTGTAATATTCATCCCGAATTTGACAAGTTGAATTATTATGCAACAGATAGTAATAGTACTCATCTGTTCCAACACTGTGAACATTATTCAGTCACAAGTGCGACGAGTATAATTATTAATGCAGTTTCAACTCTGAGACCAACTTATTGTGTCCTTCATCACAGATGCTGCTGGTGAGCCTACAGGAAAGACTGTTTCTTCTACTGGTGAGTGGAAATATCCGCAAAACTGTAAAGAAGAGAGCTGTGAATATCAAATCAAGTGGAAATTGCATAAGCACAGTGATGAAATACAGTTCACAATTCGTAGTTCTTACAGCAATAAATGGACTGGAGTTGGCTTCTCCAAAAATTCAGAAATGGTGATTGTTTAATAGTGTAGTTTCAATCATAATCCAGAAAATCGTTTTAAAGTTATATGCAATAGGAAACATGTTTTAGTTACGTTAATTCCTATTTTGGATGAATATGATTTAAAATATAGTAAAAAAAAAAGATTGGTATAGTTTAAGATTGGTAAAATTCTATTTAGTACAACTTATTATTAGTCTAGTTCTCTTTCAAATATTTTTTTCGTTTGTTAGTTATACTCAAAATATTTAGAAGTTGTAAAACGTGGGAAATTTAAAAGTTTCTGCTGTAGTTTTAACTATATAAACTCGGGAAATATGAAAAATACCGTTTTAAGTTAATGTCTATAATTTTGTGAATTGAACTGCAGTTAGAACTCTATAAATAGTTCAGTGCATTCTAATCAGTATATATTCTCGTTTATCGGTTTACTGATTTAATGTATTATGTAGTTCTAGTCACTCTATTATATAGAAATGGATTTATTAAATAGCAAATTATTTTCAGTTCCAATCTATATAGTTTACTTCGCTGTAATGAAAATGTCTTATTCCTTAGATTTATTTAAATGTTTGACTTTTAATCTGAAATTCCTTACAAAGTATATTATTCGAAACATTTGTATTCGTTCACGATAACTTGATAGAAAGTTTAGAGTAATTAAAAACGATTTTCACTCTTGCATATGACATGAATTAAATTTTCTGAAACTTAAATACATATTGTTACACCTCCGTTCGTTAGTTAATTTTCCGTAAATTCGTTCCGACGAAACTATAGCGACACAAGTCCTTTCTTAAATAAAACTGGTTTATTCTTTCCGAATACAACTTTACGATACACTTAATTTCAACAGTCGCTCTATAACAAACGCTCACGTCTCACGTGGCCAACAATATTTTATCTGCATACATTCGATTACTCATTGCACTGTTCTCCGTCACGTTGTGACCGTCTTATATATATACAAGACTAACACATATCTAGTAAATGCTAGGGCATTCTTGAAGGAACAGGATATTTCTAGAAACAGGTGGCGTGATACTAGTCACGTGACCTCGCTGACGCAACAATATTTATCTTTTTTTAACAGGCTAACAGTGATGCCATAATAGGATGGGTCAATGATATTGGCCAAGTGACTGTCATTGATACGTAAGTATATTTATCGTTTCTAAATTAGTATTCATCATTTGTATTGTTTTCCATTTACATTTAGGCATCTGCATTGCTTTATTGTCCTATTGTTCTGGAGCCATCTTCACAGACGATGTCATTTTGTTTAGTTTTTAATGAATTTCTAGTTTGAAAAGAAAGTTAAAAATAGCCATAAAATTTGTTTTCAAAGTATCTAAATTACAAATATTGTACGTACAATGGGTTCTTGTTTATTTGGTTAAGATCTCATTAAAAACAAAAATGCAAAAACTACAGCAACTTATGTCAAGCCACTGTATTAAAAATGAATTATGTCTATGGGTTTTTCATTCTTTTAAGTCACAATACAATAACATAAGCCCCCAGTGGCACAGCGGTATGTCTGCGGACTTACAACGCTAAAATCCGGGTTTCGATACCCGTGGTGGGCAGAGCACAGATAGCCGATTGTGTAGCTTTGTGCTTAACTTCAAACAAACAAACAAACAATAACATAAATTAACTTCGGTGTGTGAATAACGTTAGAAAAATGTGCCTAATTCATTATTCGATATTATACAGCGGACCAACTGTTTAATGATCATATATATATATATATATATATGTGTGTGTATATAAATTTTATAGATTTCATTTCTTTTGCACCGAAAGTGAAATTGAAAAGAAAATCTGTAACGTAGAGGCCTAACGTATTCCTTGATTGGCCGTACCCTCTGCTGTGGACTGCAGTTTCGACAATTCAAGGCTCATCAGCATAGCTTGGGTTCACAAACCAAATAAATACAGTTAGGTCTCTTATAATGGTGATGTGTGTATAATACCTATCGGATTTTTGAGTTCTTTTAAATCACCGTTAAAAGAGACCTAACTGTATTTATTTGGTTTGATGACCTAAACTGTGCTGATAAGCCTTGAATAGGCGAAACTGCAGTCCACAGCAGAGGGTACGGCCAATCAAGGCATACGTTAGGCCTCTACGTTACAGATTTTCTTTTCAATTTTTACATATTTATACTTATTTTATATGTATATATTATAAATATAAATATATGTATATATATATATATATATAATTCGAAATATATTCTATTTTACATTAAATTACGTTTCGATTATAAAATCAAAATCAATTCAAAAATGAAAATGCTTTATCATCCAAACTACAAAATAATTTCAAAAATAATTTTTTCTTTGAAATTATTTTTTGAAAATTTCTTTTTATATTCTTTTGTTTGCAAGTTTTGTTTTTCTTAAATCTAAATTACAGTTTATTATCACATTTTATTTTATGCTATTTTCATTCAAACTTTTTATATTAATTCTGGTTCTCACTTCAAAAATTTGTTCACCATTAGTGTGAAAATACTTGTTGGGCGATCATTGTCGACTATTTATAGTTTGTAGTCGCTATTTGGCCTTGCATGGCCAGGTGGTTAGGGCGCTCGACTCGCAATCTGAGGGTCGCAGGTTCGAATCCCCATCACACCAAACATGCTCGCCCTTTCAGCCATGGGGGTGTTATAACGTAAGTGTCAATCCCACTATTCGTTGGTAAAAGAGTAGCCCAATAGTTGGCGGTTGGTGGTGATGACTAGCTGCCTTCCCTCTAGTATTACACTGCTAAATTAGGGATGGCTAGCACAGATAGCCCCCGTGTAACTTTGCGCAAAATTCAAAACGAACAAACCTTGTGGTCGCTCAGCGATAAGTATGAGGACTTATAAAGTTAAAAATCGGGTTTTTTACCTAATACCCACAGTAGTAAGTAGAGTACAGATAGCTCATTGCGTTGCTTTGCGCCTAACAATAAGCAAAACATATTTTATAGTATTTGTAAATTAATATTTATTATTACTGATTTCATTCTTTTTACCACAACTTTGCAATCCATCGCTTTCCCTGCCTTCAGGTTTTATTCAGTATTTGTTTACAAGCATAAAATTGCACAGATACGCAACAATAGATATTCACATAATTGTATTTAATAGTTTTGCAAATCCAAATACCTTTGAATAAAAAGAAAACAATTAGAGACTATAATAGTGTCATTAAAAAAATGAGAAACAGAAATAAATTCACTACACTCGAAAATCAATTTATTTCTCTCAGCATATTTGAATTGACTAGGTGCTAGGTTTAAGATTGTATCACTAATAGAATCATATAAGGGTCAGTAACAGTAAACTAGAGATTTCAATGAGTTGGTTAAAGTTTAGCAAGATGAGGACTTGTAATCGTCACTCACTCGGAATTTATGATTTAAACTTTCGATTCGTCAACGAATTGTCTCATTGTCTGCAGCAGGTTTAAAATTTTCCTTTCTTCAAAATACACACTGTCTCATTTCTATTGTTTTGATTTGCTGTATTAGAATAATTGTTTTCGGTTGTTATAGAGTAATTGTTTGTTTTCTTGTCTGCTGTTTTAGAAGGATTGTTTAGTTTTGTTTTAGAGTTATTGTTTGTTTTCTTGTCTGCTGTTTTAGAAGGATTATTTTCTTTTATTTTAAAGTTATTGTTTGTTTTCATGTCTGCTGTTTTAGAAGGATTGTTTTCTTTTGTTTTAGAGTTATTGTTTTGCTTAGTTATATTGGATGGATTATTTTATTTTTTTTAAGAACTTTTTCAAACAACTGTGTTGTCTATATATTAGATTACTTCGGCCCAGTTCTTATGTTTATTGCACATACTACCGTGTAACTTAAGTTTGAAATGACTGTTTACATTTACATTTCAGCTGGTTAACACACTATGAGCATCCTCAGTATGACGTGAGGCAAGATATCAACAATTTTTCTGGAGAAATAAAAGATGGAATACTCAAACTACAGTTTCGTAGAAAGATAAATACTGGAGACGATTTCCAAGATCTCCAGCTTTCTTCACAGAACTGCCTGTATTTCTTATATCCTGTGAAAGGAGGAACGTATAACAGCAAAACTCGAAGAATAGATGTTCATGAACAGCCTCCTATGATTTCTGGTCAGAAGATATGTATCAGTCACATCTTTGGTAGAGGTTAGTAGTTTTTTTTAAGTTTTACACTTCAAAAAAATATCACACATGCTAAAAATATACATGTAATTTATTGATGGTTGAGTGAAAATTGTAAGCAGTTTTCTGAGCTTGGATAACTGGGAATAGAATAACATGCTAATGTTATTTCATACTGCAATATATATTTTTAAAAAAATTTTAATACACATCAAAATGTCCAACAAAACACACACACACACACACACATATATATATACACACAGTTTTAGTTCTCAAAACGGGTGCTATTTAAAGAAAAACTCTACTGTTCTGAATTATTATATCTATGAATTTTAATTGTCACTTTGAATTTAAAATTTGCTCGCTTGATAATAAAATGCAACAGGACAATACAGTGTAAATTTAAATAACAAACTGTAATATTAATCCTTGGGATAAAATTTAATCTGATAAAGTTTGAATCATTATAATATTTGTATTGATGCGGAGAGTGACATTATATAAATGACATTAACAATGTTGCACATCATGTACTGTGTGTGTGTGTAGAACATTATAATGTATTTTATTATATTTGTATTTATGCGGAGAGAGAGACATTATATAACAATTGTTATATAATTGTGTGTAACAATTGTTTCGCTAGAGCCCTTCATCTTTGGAACTATCTACGAGGTTAATTTCAGGATTTTATGTTTGTTCTTTGCCGCATCTTAATCTTACCAAAATTCCTATTGGAAGATAAATTTTAAAACAGGAATTAATTTCGAGACACGCCAGCACCTTTTGTAATTTTCCTGACTTTTAGAATAACTGCGGATTCGACTTGCGACAATAAAAGACCATATGGTAATTCTATTGTAACTGCAATTCCACCCAACTAATCCAGACTTGTACACATCTAATATGGAATGTTACGTGTTGGAGTTTTCCATCAAAGAAACAAAATTATCTGATAGTTATAAAGTAAAATACTTTAAGAGTCGTTAATTGTTGGATAAATTTATTGTATTTGTAAGGTTTTGATATAGATATATGTAATGCAATTCTGGTTTTTTATTTGTGTAAATAAACTGTTGCTAAAACATCATATTTCTTGTAAGTACTTTCAAAAAATTATTTTATTAGTAAAGATGATAATTAGTGTGTAGCACCGTGAAACCTTATCATTTTGCATGCTTGTATTTTAATAAGAGATCAGTTTTTATATTTAGTATTTAGCGTCTTTTCTGCTTCATTTTCAGTCTCCTAAATTACCATTTGTGTTTCTTGTTTCAGATTATGTCATACTTCTTGAAAAATATTCTTATATCATATGATCTTACAACTTACAGTGTTAAAATATAATTATAAAAAGTAGTTGATTAAGTACAGAAATATAACGTTTTTTTCTTCATCATGACCCCCAGACGCTGAGCAAAAACCTAAAAACGAACCGGATGTAAAATCTGATCGTGAACCTGCCAGTGAACCAGATGTAAAACCCGAACGTGAACCTACCAGTGAATCAGGCATAGAAACTGAATCTGAACCTACCAGTGAGCCAGATGTAAAACCTGAACGTGAATCTACCAGTGAACCGGGTGTAGAAACTGAATCTGAACCTACCAGTAAACCAGCTATAAAAATCTGAGCTTGAACCTACCAGTGAACCAGATGTAAAATCTGAGCCTGAACCTACCAATAAACCAGGTTCTACATCTGAACCTGAACCTACCAGTGAACCAGATGTAATATCTGAGTCTAAACCCACCAGTGAACCAGTTATAAAATCTGAGCCTGAAACTACCAGTGAATTAGATGTGAAATTTGAACCTGAAGCAACCAGTGAACCAGATGTAATATCTGAGCTTGACCCTCGCAGTAAAACAGACCTCAAACCAGAGCTTGATCGTAGCAGTGGACCAGCAGTAAAATCACATGCTAAAACTCCAGATGAAGAAAGCGTAAAATCAGAAACTGAATCCAATGGAAAACCAAATGTAAAATCAGAACCAGCGTCTAGTGATGAATCAGGCTTAAAATCAGAGTCCAAACCTAGTAGTGAACCTGGTATAAAATCAGAGATTAGCGGTGAGTCTACGCTTTCTCCAGAACCTACAAGTGAACCTGAACCTGTTTCCCAATCTCCATCTGGACCATCTATAGGAAAAACAGGTTAATTCATTTGTAATTAATTAATTAATATATATATATATTTCTTCAAATGTTCGTAATATTATAATTGCTCATATCTTTTTGCAAAAAAAAAAAAAAAACGGAAATTGGCCATTCCTTTTGGCTAAAATATTTTCCTTTTCGCTTAAAAATCTTTCCAAATTACCCAACCAAATAATTTATATATATTTCCACAAGTACAAAACACTGGCTTATTTATATTTCTGGGTGTTAGATTAATTTCCCGTTTTACACCAACCATATTTTAACTGATACATAAAGTGGATATCTCAGATGATTTTAAATTTCCTTATGAACAACAAAAATAATACAAGCAGTGTTCAAAATATTTCTTGATTTTTAATACCTGCTTATATCAACAATTCAAAAGTGAAACAAGAACACTATAACAATTAGTTTATACTTTTATCGAATATTCCTACCTGCTAAGTTTGTTTACCTATCTTTTTGTTATCTATGTTTCTGAACATTTAAGAAACTTTTTGACGATAATTATGTTCCCTAAAAAATCTTCTAAATTCGCTAGTACTAAAAAAGTCATGGGAAAAAAATCCTACAAATTTTGTTTCTTTCCACAAAGTAACAAATATAAGAATGATTACTTAACACAAACACCTTTGCGGGGGAAAATGCTTTTCACTGTAATTGTTGATAGCCTGAAACATATAAGTAATTTACATTACTTTCACCATTTGTAAATTACTAGCCGTCGTACCCATTCAATTCACTCATAAGAGGCACCCAGGTGTGACAAAGGGGGGGGTCAAGTCCGAATGGAATGCTGAACCCCTACACCATTTCCCTGGGAGCCTTAAGGGTACTTGCCATGTTTGGTGATAATTGATCCAGTTATTCACCAGTTATAAACGGACACACATACACACTCTTAGTTTTGAAAGAAACACTTATGTGTTTTTTGTTGTTGTTTTTAGCGTAAAACTTTCACCGTTGATAAGTTATTTCAAAAAGAAAATTGGTATGTTTGTTTGTTTTGCAGTCAAATGGAAAACCACACAACTAGTTCTCTACGCTGTAGTAACCATAGGATCGATCCCTGATTTTCAGTATTATAAAACCTCTAGCTTACCTCAAAAACATCAAGGGGCAAAGAAACATTTAAATAATACATATATTTTATAAACTTCTAAAATATTTCAAGTGAATTAAAAAGACCTGTTATCAATTCTAGCTAAAACGTTTATCAAATATGAATAATTAACGTTACAAGATAATGTTCATATATTTCATACAAATGTGCATATATTAAGAAAGACAGTTTAATACAAAATATGTTTATCATAAATAAACGATAAAATTTTCATAGAAAATACGTGTAGAATAAAACAAAATAAAGTATAGTTGATGAAAAATTGAATGTGAAAATCTCAGACTTATAGATATTCTAAAACATTTCAAGTTTCTCTAATTTCGAGTTTTCTGAGTTTGTTCTAACTAATCTACTAACAGCAATTACGCATGAATTCCCTTGTTCTTCATCAGATCCTCACCAATCCGTTGGCTCATCCAGCACTTCCACAAGTACAACTACAACAAGCACCACCAATACACCTAAAGGTGCCCAGCAAAAGGCGAAATACAACGTAGAAATAAAGCTGGCACAACCTTGGAAGAACGAGTTTCAAAGAGCAGATTCAGATGAATATCGCAGACTCCGGAAGGAAATTTTAAATAAAGTTTGTTTTTTGTGGGAGAAAATACGTCGTTAGTGTATAGGACCAATTAATTTCTCGATATTTTGTTATACCTTCTTCTATTTTCAGTTTAATAATGTGAATTAAATCACTGTATACTCTATTCTATGAATGTTCAAATCCTAAGGTCTGTTTCTCAGCCACCCTCAGTGACACAGCGGTATGTTTGCGGACTTACAACGCTAGAAACCGGGTTTCGATACCCGTGGTAGACAGAGCACAGATAGTCCATTGTGTAGCTTTGTGTTTAATTTCAAACAAACAAACTGTTTCTCAGTCTCACATTTAAGTTTTCGAAGTCTTTTTATTCTACACCAGTAGTTCCCAAACCTGTAGTCACAAGTGTGACGGAGAAAAAATCAAATGTACCAAAAAAACTGGATGGGTCGGTTGAAATACTTTTTGAACACGTCGTGCCGATTCTGAAGTTTGAAAATGGTCTGCAAACCGCTGCTTTGCACTAAGAATTCTGCACTGTGATTATGAGAATTTGACATTCTTATTCCACAAAGCTTACTCGGGTTTTCAAGTCTTTACATTTCTGTTTTCGTACTTTTCAATTGTTTCAGTTTTTAATTCTGATTTTTAACGTCATAAGTCCTAGTTTCCCAAATCTTATAAAATTATACTCTTGTTCCTTTATATAAAGATTCCAGTTTCTTGATTCTCAGAATTATACATCCTGCTTGATATAATTAACATTTCTTCCTATAATTTTTAATACTATGCTCTGATATTTTAGATTCTTACATTCTAGTTCTCAGGATCTTACAATCTGGGTCTCAGGATCTTACATTCTGTGTCTCAGGATCTTACATTCTGTGTCTCAGGATCTTACATTCTAGTTCTCAGGATCTTACATTATAGTTATCAGGATCTCTCACTCTGGGTCTCAGGATCTTACATTTTAGTTCTCAGGATCTCCCATTATAGTTATCTAGGATCTCTCACTCTGGGTCTCAGGATCTTACATTTTAGTTCTCAGGATCTCCCACTCTGGGTCTCAGGATCTTACACTCTGTTTCTCAATATCTTACACTCTAGTTCTTAGAATTTTCCACTCTGGGTCTCAGATTCTTACACTCTGTTTCTCAGGATCTTACATTATAGTTCTCAGGATCTCCCACTCTGGGTCTCAGGATCTTACGCTCTGTGTCTCAGTATCTTACACTCTAGTTCTTAGAATCTTCCACTCTGGGTCTCAGGATCTTACACCCTGTGTCTCAGGTTCTCTCACTCTGGGTCTCAGGATCTCCCACTCTGGATCTTAGGATCTCCCACTCTGGGCCTCAGGATCATACATTCTAGTTCTCAGAATCTCCCACTCTGGGTCTCAGAGGGTTACACCCTAGTTCTCAGAATCTCCCACTTCACTTCACAAAATGTTATGCCCAAGCACTTCAAGTATTGGATCTTATTTAACATATTATTTAACAGAATATTTAAATTATTATATATCATTTGTTTCACAGTTTTAATGATCAGAACTACATGTTCTTATTTCTTGCATCAACTGAGTTTTCAATCAATTCTACTTTTGAGAAATCATTAATTCCATAGCTCATCCTAATATTACTTCTTAGAAGTTTTCATTTGGTTTTCTATATAATTGTGGTATGATATGTTTTACTTGTTTTTTTGTTGTTTTTTTTTGAAGCGCTTCAAAGATATTGGTATTGACTTGATGCCAGTTTCTATATTCATTTGATGCCAAGTTTGTTCATTGTTGAAAACATTGTTATATTCAATAGATGCAAGTTTCCAAAACGGCTACAATAGATATATAATATAACAATGTCAAAACATAATTTTAGAAATTCCAGTTTTATTCTTTAAACGGATAACAAATTCCTTCATTTTTAACACGTTTAATACTTTTTACTGCATACACCAGGACATAATATTGTAATAATTAGGTTGAGATATTGCAAGAATAATTCATTGCTGCCTTTTAAAGCGCTTGACAAAAGGTTTTGCTGTTGACTTAGGATACGAAGCTTGAATTTGTTTATAAATACTAAAAGTTAGTAATTTATTTAATGTTTGAGATACAAACGCATAAATAGTTTGAAAACATTTAACTTGTAGTTCTTATACCGTATATATATATTTTGTCTTAAATCGAACATGTTTCTATAGTTTTATTTCAAAGCAGTTTTTTCTGTATATAGTTATATAAAAGAATAAACTTGAACAAATTTTAAATAGTTACTATATACAGACTAAATATTTATATTACTTTAAACCTAAGACGAAAACGCTGTTATTTTGGTTTTAGGTGTCTTCCACCTTGACGTCTGTAAAAGAATTTGAAGAGGCTAAATTTGATATTTTCAAGAGGTGAGTCAGAAATAATTTGAACAGCTCGAAACTGTTAATTTGAAAATAGTATACCTTGCTTAGATTAAATTTAAGTTAAAAACTACTAATTTATAAGTAATTACTAGTGAAGTAAGATAATTGTCAGGATTAATTTTGTCAGTTAAACAAATTAAGCAATTTGCAAAAAAACATCCATGTTGAAGTCTACAAAGCCAGAAGCTAGCTTTGTTAGAAGCTTAGAAATTTCTTTTTACTTAAAACCCAGACCAATTCAAAAATAACTTCAAAATCTCACAACTAATGGTTCAAAAAGGTGAGAATTGATTAAAACAAAATGGAAAAGCTTACAGATTAAAACATAAGCCAGAAAAAATAAAAATTTTAAAATGTTTACTTTACAAATTAAGATTTAGTTATCCAGAATTAATGAAACTTCATAAAGTATTATATATATGTATAGTTAAAAATATGTGAAAATAAATCAAGTAAAGCTCTTAGATGAAAAGAAAAATGAAAATTATTTCAAAGGATATGAGAATTACAAATTTATTACTATAAAATTAAATAGTAATGAAAAATTGATATGAGTAGGTTAAAGTTATTGATTTAAACGAAAAACACCTTTATGGCTCCACAAAGAGGGCCAATAAATCGCATAATTATTTTTAAAGTGCACACAAGTATTATAGTATTTATCAATATAAATATTCGCCACGTCATGAGTTCTCAAATAGTATTTAAGGTTTCAAGTCTTGTGTCGCCTTTATTTATTCTTTCCTTGATATTTTCTTTAGGAAAATGTTAAAGAAAGAACGCATCAAAAGATTTTAGAAATTTAAATTTATTGATTATATGAATTTACACTAAATCATAATAAAAAAAACGACTAAGGTTGTTAATTAGAAATGATACATCATTGTCATAAATATATTAAGGTTAAACATAAACTAGAAACTTACAATATTGATCTAATTTATCTAATTATGAAAATGAAAAACTGTGTTATGGGAATCCTGTTTTTCTTTTCGAAGTTTAGCTTGCTACTGATAAGAAACTTTAAACTATACAGAAGTTTCATTTTACATAACAGTGGCACTTTCGATGTTGGGTACAGTTGAATAAGTTACAAGCCTGTATGAATAAGAAACTGAAAAAGTCGATATTTGCACACTGTGTAGAAAATGAACCTTGATATTTCAAGAATGAAAACATTAAACTTACTCATTCTTTACAAATATAAATTTCTTAATTTTAAAGAAGTAAGATTTAGTCAAAAACAATTTAAGAAAGTCAAAATTCTTAACTAAGAAAAACAATTCAAAGAACTTAAGAGCTTCAAACACTGTTCTATTCAATTCGAACTTTAAAATATTTTAGATTGTGAATGGGAAGATAATTTCAGTAATTTATAAAATGAAATAAATATTAGATTGTAATCTGTAAAAATCATTTCATTTAATTAACGATATGAAAATTTGAGTTTCACTTGTCAGCCTTATAACTTTTAGGGACTTTTAATCGTTTAATGGATTTCCATTCCTTCAGCAGCAATGATGCAGAAAATAAAACAGTGCTAGTAAGAATGGTGGTCACCATGAGTGGCAAGAAGCCAGATGAAGGTGTATATGACTTGACTGTTCATCATCTGTCAAAGTTAAATTCCGCACTTAATGAAACCATAAGTAAAGGATATATTGGTGGCTTGAGAGTGGACCCCGCCTATCTGATAATTCAGCCTGCTACTGGTAAGATACTTAAGTACCATATGTGTATTTAGTGTGGAACAATAGGAAAAAAAGATGTATGACGGGAATCTTGTTTCTTTAGTCTACCGCCAATACAAAATTTAAGTAGCGCATGTGTATCTAATACTGAAAATGGGCCATCGTGATGGGAATCCTGTTTTTGTTTTTGAAGTTCAACTTGCCACCGATAAGAAATCATACACATTTCAGCTACTGCCCCCTAGTGATACAACGGTAAGTCTGCAGTCCTATAACACAATAAATCGAGGTCTCGATACCCGTGGTGGGCACAGCACAGATAGCTTACAGTGTAGATTTGCGCTTATCTAGAAGCAAATATCATCTAGCATAACGGTAACACTTTCAGGGTTGGAACTATATGAATAAGTTACGAAATCTGCATCAAGAAGAAACTGAAAAGTCAATATATGTTTTATCTAATATTTATTTATAGGACTAAGGCTGTGTTCATTTCATTATCTAGTCTTTCGCTGAAAAAAAACAAAACGGAAACTAGGTAATAATTACAAGCTTAATGAATTTTTATGTTTCATTTACTATATATTTTATAAGTCACGAGTAACGTATAAACATATTTTATTTTATGCTTTCTTGACAACTACAGGGTTAAATTATTTTTGTCTTCTATGTCAACGTCTCACCAGCTAAGAAATCTTTGACTTTAGACCAAAACCTCATTGGGCTATCTGCTGTGTCCACTGCGAGGATTCGAAACCTCGATTTTAGCTTTATAAGACCTTAAACTTACCGTTGTCCCACCGGGGGACGCTAAAAAATCTGAACTTGCTGTATCTGCTTCATGTGACGTGACGTAATAAATCTATAGGTGGAATCGGGTTACTACGAATGTTTTAATTTAATTCAAAGTGCTTTTCTAAAATGAACTTCGTGAATTTTAATAACTTAACTTCTAAAGGTAAATAATTCGCTTTATTTTGAACTGTATATATTTTTACATAAAACTATGGGTTGTATGGTTCTTACCGAACCATATTTCATAAAAATTAACTCAATCGATCTAAGTAATACCTTTGTCAAAAAAGGTCAAAAATACTTCTTAATAAGCTTAATTTTTTCCTCATTCATATTGCAGTCTCCACTATTCCTCAGACTAAAATTACAATGCAGGTTAAAATACCAGAAGAAGAATTTAGTTAAAACATGATTATTTATCTTCTTACCGTAAATAAAGGATTTAATACAATTATGATATTTTATTAATGATAGAACTGATATTTGTGGTAAAAATCACGTTAGATGTATTTATATCAGATTCCGTTTATTTTTCGATTAAAGATTTCATATCAGAGTGTTGTTTTTCAACACACCTTTCATTTAAAAGGATAGTGAACTATCTAAGAGTGTGAAAAAAACGTGTAGTCTAGAGTGATTTTTATCAAAAAGGTAAGGCTTATTGGTTTCTACTGCTTTGTTAAAAACTCAGCGTTTAAAACTGAACACTAACATAATTTACAAATTTCATTTATTGAAAATGTTTATTTATGATGAGAAGACAATACTTTAACACCTTTTTACTTTCCCAACATCTCTCCATGGTTTTCTCTCAATCAAGTCTGGTTTTTCTTTTTTACTTTCAGTCGTAAACGTTGGATCCGATGGAGATGCTACTGATGAAGGTAAGGATCAAAGGCTAAACTTAAAAACACCAACGAAATGCTACTTAAAACGTGTGTTTTATGTATTACAATTTAAATTTAATAGGGTTAAAAACTACTGTAATGCTAAGAATAAAGTATTTTTGTTATTTTCTGCTAGCTTAGGCTGAATATCACAATTCAAAACAAAACCAAACAAAAATGATAGCAGTATTTTATAAATAGTCACAAAATGATAATGATAAAAGCTCATTTATTAGCAGTCATAAAATGGTTCTTGGTAAACAGCATAATTTTGTGGACACTTAGAAATAAATTGTTTTACCAACAGCTTGCGACGATTTATAAACAAAATATTATCAGCAGCATTTTGTGAGTGTTTAAAAAAAAAGTTAACACCATCATTCCGTAGCCATCTTTATATGGCATATTGTAACTACATATTGGTCTTTTCGCATAAGAAGGATTTTGTGAAACCAATTATCAAACTCATTCTATTGATATCTTGTACGTAATTTTTTAATCTTATCGTAACGGTGACAATTTATGGTTATGTATTAAAAATTCACGAGAAGTGTTTTGCGAGTTTTTATAAAAGATATATGTACCACTAACATTCTGTGGCTATTTATGAACAATGTTTTAGAAGTAATTGTTTATCAAAAAGTAAAATCGTGGCTGTATAATTTGTGGCTATTTTTGACAAGCATCATTTTACGATTTTGTACCTGCTTAGAAATAAACTCCCACTGCTTTGTGGACGTGTATTAAAATCTCATTTCATCCATCTTTTTTACTGTTTATTAAAATAATAAAATCCTTTGTAAACTTGAATATGAACTTATAGGTTTCTCCCTTCCCTACTCGTAATTTTAAGATAATATCACCAGTCAAAGAACTTTTCGTGGACAGTTATTCTGTTTCCTCGTAATTTGTACATAGTCAAACTGCTTGATTTTGTCTTTAATGAATGACAAGTAAATACTAAGTAGTACTTGTTATTGATAATTGGTAACTTCTCTTAATGAACAATGTTCTTTAAAAACTATAATGTTTCAATAAATTAGTTTCCGACACCCAAATCAGACTCACTTATAAACTAGATACAAGTCTTAGTCTTGAAATAATTCTTATAACTAATTTTAACTAAATATCTGTTTGAAAAGGTTCGCTTCCTCATGGTATCAATAATTACTACATATTTATTCCCCATTAATTTCGTCAACTGTTACTCGTAAGAGTCGTGTGAAAGCTTCAGCCCTCTGAAAGATGAGTAACTCATTCACGTTAATTACCATTCGCAAGTTTTCTGCAAATCTTCTTACTATATTGTATCAAAATAGTCGGATGAAGTGACGTCTTTAATTGCAAGTTTTGAATAAATCAACACAAACAGAATAACACAAAAACGTTTTACGAAAAATTATTAACTAAATTTATAATATTGTTTAGTTAAAAAGGAATCACAGCTTCAAATAAAGTACATTTCTTTCGTGGGATTAATTTAAAATCGGTTTCATTTAGAGTAATTAAATAGTTATTATTTAACGAAAATTGTTATTATAAACATCGAACGTAGAAGCAGAAGGAATATCTTTCTGAAAATGTATGGGTCTTTGTTTTTCTTCAAAATTGTGATTACCCTATGTTTAGTAATATTTTCTTCAAGTATTAATAGAAAAAAGTCTATTGTATTAATCAGACCAATACGAAACACCTGCAACATTTGTTTTATCCTTACTTATTGAAATATTTACTTAAATTAGCGATTAAAGTATCATACACAAGTTATAACACTTAAAATATATATTTTTGTTTTCTTAGTATTTGGTATTTTGAACCGTAACCACACCTTAATGCGGCAGATGGGCTAAATGGCCAGGTCAGAGACCCCCAACGTTTAAGTATAGCCATCAGTAATTTAGAACTACTGACCACAGTGAAGGAAAAAAGTCAGCAGTACTCGCCACACACATGTGGCTACTCTTAATAGAATAACTGGATTTACTATCACGATTATAGCGTGACCAGAGCTGAAAGGGTGGAGCGTGTTTAAAACATATAGCAGCTCTGGTCTTGGAACTTCAGATTCCCAACCCAGTATCCTAACCACTAAGGCACGCTCGAGCCTCTCTCATTCAGGCCAAGACGTAGACATATACAAATATCACTAAGAATAGTATAGAAAATGTGTACTTACTTGTGTATAAATGAATATACTATTGTCTGCTCTTATTCGAATTATTGTTTTGACTTGGACTGAAGGCCAAGCATGTCCTGGTGCGAGTCGTGGGATCGAAACCTGGCGCCGAAATTTCTTGTCCTGTCAGCCATTGGAGCGTTATAATGTGACGGTCAATACCACTTTTCGTTGGTAAATGAGTAGCCCAAGAGTTGGCGGTGGGTACTGTTGACCGGTTGCCTTCTCCTTTCGTCGGCAGCTCAAAATTACAGACGTCAGCAAATAACCTTAGCAATTTTACTATAAAAAAGGAACAAAGACTTGTGCTGATTCAGATATATATAAACATATAAAATATCATTGTTCAATCATGTTCTAATGTTAATATAATTCAATGGGTTTTAAATAATTATTCTTTACTGTTATTGCTTTCTAAACAGGTATAGGGCCTGTGCAGTTACCTGCAAAAGAAGACATTACCATATACATAATTGTTGCTGGTTTTATGGCGCTGCTGCTTCTGGTAGGTGTCCAGGCTTTCTTTATGTTTTGGAGAGATAGGAAACGAAGAAATCGGAGAAGAACTGGTAGACCTAAAGACTGTCAATGTGCTGGTTGTAAAGGACCTCAGCGAAAGTGTATTCGAATGTGAAGTTGTTTCTTCCATTGTCTAGATTTAAATCGTTATTGGTATTTCTTGGTATGAGTTGTGCGAATGTTTGCAACAAAATAAGACACTACATGTACATTTTTAAACTCGCCATGCATGCAGCCAAATCTTCTTATTTTGAAGAAGATAATGAATTTTATACACTTGGTTTGCCCGTAAAGTTACATAGATAATTGATTCTTGTTAAGTTTTCCATGTTCTGCATTTAAACATTTTTTTTTGGGGGGGGACAGTCTTGTAAATAAAAAGTGTATAAATATTCACAACGTCTGAGACTAGTTTCGTTAAATTACACATCCCCGAAAAAGTGATAACTTATATAAAAAATTTGGGTTGTTTACATGTAAATATGTTCAGATTTTTATTATAAACTATCAACCCACATAAACTATCAACCCATTTATCGTCAAAGTTCCATGGTTATGTGAAATTGTATTACAACGTAAAAGAATTTAAAAACTATGTATGATGGAACATACGATGTCACGAAGGTGCAGTGTATTGGCCCCCTAGTGGCACAGCGGTATGTCTGCGGACTTACAACTCTAGAATCCGAGTTTCGATACCTGTGGTAGGCAAGGCACAGATAACCCATTGTGTAGCTTTGTGCTTAATTACAAACAAACAAGCAGTATATTGATTGAGAATAATTTTTGTACTTTTTAGGGTTCTCAGCAAAGAAAAATTTCTTCAGAAATAATACAAATAGCCTATGTTTGTTTTGTTAATTTTCATAAGGGAGATGTTACTATATAAGGGAACAGAAATCCCTTTATTAAATAAAATTTATTACCGCCATCTTTCTGAATTTTTATATTTTTTTATTAATGGGGTTTTGTTTCAGAAGTTGAAGAATGTCACAAGCCTTACGTGTACGGTTAGCAATAACGTTTTTATTTGACTGACAGATATAATACCCGTGTAATACACGGTCAAAAGTTTATGAATTTTTTTTATTATTATTAAATATTCTAGTGGCAATATGAAGTTTGAAAGTACATACGGATACAATTATTCATGTTCACTAGGCTTAATTATTTAAATAACACTTAAATTTATGTTTTATTTTGTTTTTGTTTTTATCAAAACGCAATTAGTAAACGTGACTTAAAACATCTCACTTAATACAAGTGTGTGTATGTATAAATATCACGTGAAAAAGAAATCCTTCAAATTATTGAAAGTATTTGAAAATGAAATACAATTGTAAGTTAATATTTTACCAGTTATGAATATAAATAGTGTTTCTGTTTTTGTCTCAAATATACCAGTAACGATTGAAAATGCATATATTGTATGCATACCCCATGTAATGATTTGTTTGTTTGTTTGTTTGGAATTAAGCACAAAGCTACACAATGGGCTGTCTGTGCTCTGCCCACCACGGGTATCGAAACCCGGTTTCTAGCGTTGTAAGTCCGCAGACATACCGCTGTGCCACTGGGGGGCCCCATGTAATGAAAGAGGACACTGGAGAAATCCCATCAGTACGTCTACTGACCATCCCCCACTGACTGATCTATATGTAGCCAGCACTGGAGCTATGTATTTTAAAAGAAAAATATCTTTTTTTGACTCATCCCTAATCATTGCTAGTTTATTAAACCATGTTTGACAGGTACAGATGCAAAGCCTAGGAGGTGTTAGAGGACAAACAAACAAACGTCTCTCAAATTACAATATGATTCTAACATGAATCGGATATATATAGATATCTATCTATCTATTAAATGCAAAGAGGGATTCAAGTTGTAGACAGCACCAGAATAAACATTAAGTACGTACCAAAACATACATGATGCTATTTCATTCAGTTTTCGGTCTCCCAGTGGCACAGTGGCATGTCTGCAGACGTACAATGCTAGGAATCGGGTTTCAATAGAGTACAAATAGCCCATTGTGTAGCTTTGTGCTTAACTACGAACAACAGCACCCACCTTTCCATTGTATTTGTGATAAACTAAACAGTTAATTTCGTTACTGTCCAAAATGCTGATAGGCAACCCACAAAGTAATCGAACGAAAGACGATAACAAAAATAAGTAAGTTAACAGACTTGGCTAAAAAATAGCAAACAATTACTTGTCAATTGATTCACAGCTTACATTAACGAGTAGTTGTCACAGATTTGAAACAGACAAAGTATCATAAAAGATATGAAAAGATTATAATAAATGTTGAAGTATAAGATTAGCGGTAATTTAACTGGTGGTAAAATGTGAAATAATTATTGGTGAATGGATGAAAATATTCAGAAGTATTGGTTATTGAATATCATCAAACTAAAATAATACAGAAAACAGTTATTATGCTGGTCAACATTGAGACAATGTAGATATATTAAATCTCACCCTCTCTACTATAATGCTTGTCATGAACTCTTTAGTCAAAGAACTAACGAACTTCCGTACCAGAATTAGAGCAAAAAAAGAAGACGATCTAATCAGGTTGCTCCATCCAACATGATAACAGTTCGAAGTTACAAGAGCTTATTCTAGTTAAACAGTTTCTGTGTCATTGAATATACGCTCGCTTTGAAAATATGCTTTGAAATAGTGAAGTGTTCGTATACTATTATATATATGTATTGTTGTGTAGCCAAAAAATTAAAAGTGATACGTTTGTGTGTGGATTTTGTTAGCAAAAGTCTACACAATGGGCTATCTATGCTCTGTCCACCATGGAGAATCGAGGCATGGATTTTAGCGCTGTAAGTCTGTGAACTTCCAGCTACTCCACTAGGGAACAGGGGGAAAATATCTGACTAATCAGTCTAAAATTAAAAGTGTGTTTCCATGTTTCTATTGTTGTCATGCTCAGTAGCCTATACAGTTACCTAAGTCTGACGCCTTAGCGAAACGACTTATTAAGAAATAAATCTAAACAAATTCTAATCGATTGCCAAATTTAGAATGAACTTCCACATGAACAAGTAAAAAAGCCTTTAAAAATAACGGAGAAGTGCAAAAGTCTTACGCATTTAATGTAAATATAAGATTAAGTTAACCCTTTCAAGATTCTCGTGTTAAAATTACAACTATAACAATATTTTCACAGTAACACTCAGAAAATTGTGCAATATATCAGTAACACTTTACATAGACATAGTAAAGTATGTAAATTGATCCTAAGCTAAGATCTTTCTTCTTTAAAACGACGTATTTATAAAATATCCCAAAATGAATGGTCAAAATCCGATACGTTTTATTGAGACCATCTTTTTTTTAAACGATTTTAGTTTGGTTTGAATTTCGTGCAAAGCTACACCAGGGCCATCTGCGCTAGCCGTCCCTAATTTAGCAGTGTAAGACTAAAGGGAAGACAGCTAGTCATCACCACCCACCGCCAACTCTTGGGCTACTCTTTTATTAACGAATAGTGAGATTGATCATCACATAATAACGCCCCCACGGTTGAAAGGGCGAGCATGTTTGGTGGGATGGGGATTTAAACCCGTCTTTAAACGAATTGCCTCGCATAACTACCGAGATTCGACTTGGTTGTTATTGAGCGAAATTATTATATTCTGTTTATTTTGATCATATATAACATCGTCACAGAAAAGCCTCGAATGTGATTGTATTGAATAAAACAAAATATGCCGCCTTTCTCAATTATGATATTATCTACACAGCTTATTTTTCTGTTTAAATTGTTTATGATTGACTCTGGCAAGTCTGCTTAATTAAAAGCTGAATTAGATTATATGAATGGTACTTCATCATCACCCTCTAGTTTGATCTAGTCCAGAATTAAATAAAAAGGAATAATAGTCTGTATACCGCGCACAAAACTCCATGTAATTGAGAAAAAAAAAAGGAGCGCTGGTTTTCGGACAAGACATTGCACCCATGTTGAATATAAAATAAAGCATATGCACCAACTGAAAATAAGCTAATATTTGTTTCAGTTTATATTAACGTAATTTGTCATTTTTTGTAACAAATATAAGATTTATGTTTATAAGAATTAGTTTATTAAGCGTGAATGAACAAGAATGAGCAATAAAACGAAACTTACGGTCAATATTTAGTCGACGTAATTATTTATCCTTATGCTTTATTACGGTATATATAATAAATTAACGCACATATAATAAACTTGGATACATACTACTGAGATATAAACAATATATATATATATCAGTGTCCTAGAGCAGAAGCCTCCAAACCTCTGTTTCTCGAGGTTCGCCCCCAACCCAACCACCAGGGGCTTACCGGTAAACTAAAGAGCTTATAACGTGTTTCGTGGGGAGTCTTTTGTGAGCTCTTGATTTTGTATAGTTAATACTAAGTTTATAGCGATGATCTCTATTTGCAATGAATGTGCATCTTTTATAAATACTAATAGTACATTGCCTTATGTTTTAAAGGTGTTTGATCCACTAGAAAGAGATTTCCATGCAAGCTAAGCATTATTTTCAAAAGAAAATGTACCGTCTTTGTATGAGGGAGAAAATGTTTTACAAATATTGCCCAATATTGATTTGTCGTTTGAGCCATGCTCAGGATCACGTTAGTGAACATCCGAAACAACTTCTTCTGATGCATACACCTTTAGTTCAGTGGTAGCTGATTGTTAGACTTCTTCCTCTTGGGAGCTTGACGTTGACAGTCAACCTGGTGTTTCTTCTGATAGCTACCCAGTGGGCCAGTGGCAAGTTTGAGAGCGTATCATGCTAAAGATCGGGTTTCAATACTTATGGTGGGCACAGCACAGATATCCCATTTACAAATATACCTTTTTACATGCCCCATACACATACATAAAAATATGGGTCATTCAAGGAGGTCAAAAGGTTAAATAAATCCATAATTTTAGAGGTTTTGTTCAATTCACACTTCTTGTAAATCAAGTTAAAATTCTATTTTCTGAAATTTATTGTTGTGTTTCGTTTGTTTGTATTGTAACTAGAGATTGATTAAAGGACAGAATCATTAAGCTTGATAAATGGATTCTTACATTATGAAATAGTTTTGATACAAGACGTCAAGTCCAGTGTTGACACTTCAGGTTCGGATCTAGGTTTTTGCTAAAAGGGGGAGTTCTTCCAGGAGGTCATGAAGCCTTTTGAAGAAAATAGCTTTCTTTATTAGGATTAAGGATTCATTTCTTTAGTAGTCCGTCAGGAAGGGCCTTGCAACCCCCTCAACCTTTCCCCTCTCTCTTGATCCACATTTATACTTGATTACTCTAAATCAAACAAAAGCGCCAATAAACAACTGTGACATATTAACTGGATACTTTTTAACTTACAGGTCAAAGTAATTGGTAGTATTTGGGTAATTATTTCCGAGCCGTTACCACAGCTGAGTGCCATCAACTTCAGTTTATACCAGTTATTTTGATTATGTCATAATTTTTTTTATATATAACATCAAGAGAGAAAGTGAATTATTTGTGATACAAGTAATCTATTTAGTATGATAAACAATATTTAATTATTTTTAATCGGCACCTCAATTATGTAAAACTACTAACAAGAAATGTTAAGCATTATAAGTATTCAAATGTGACTGTGTTTTTTGTTAACATGCATTGCTTCTACTTAAAAAATCTTGACAAAGAATTTGTGGGAACAAGTGCTACTTGCAGGCTACCTTCTCCCTGAAAGCTGTGTCAGTTAGTTTCACCACACTTATTTTCGACTAAAGGTTTTAAAATGTTTAACAATAATCACGCTTAATAACCCCATTCCTCTATATTAAAACACGTTCTTGTCAACTACTCAGGTTCTTTTTAAATAATAATAGAAACAAATTCTCAACAGTGTCATCATCTCCAAACCTTATTAACTTATTATCCACGTGAGTTTTAATACAAATACTTAAAATAATATTTGTTGGTTTAAGTATAGTTTGTGTAGAATTTCGCGTAAAGTTACACGAGGATTACCTGCGCTAGCTGTCCCTAATTTAGTAGTGAAAGACTAGAGAGAAGGCAGCTAGTCATCACCATCCACATTCAACTCGTGAGATACTAATTTACCAACAAATAGTGGGATTGACCATCGCATTATAACACCCTCACGGCTGAAAGAACGAGCATGTTTGGTGGGATGAGGAGTCGAACCCACGATTCGATGATTGTGAGTCGAGCGCCTTAACCACCTGGCCATGTCTGGCCTTGTTGGTTTAAGAGAAAAGCCATATTGGGCTATCTTGCTGTATCCATTGTGAGGAGTCTAAGTGCGGATTTTAGCGTTGTAAGTCCGTAGACTTACATTTGTCATACTGGGGGACAAGTACTTAAAAACTAAATCTTACGAATAAAATTTTAAAGGACAACATTACATTTGTCATACTGGGGTACAAATACTTAAAAAACAAAATCTCCCAAGTACACTTTTCAATAACCAAACTACTTAATTTCTTCAAATCAAAGTATCGCTTTTTTATTATCACTACTTGCTTTCTGTCTCGAAGCAGTTTTCCCAGTTTTTTCCTTTGTTTTCATTAATACGAAAAGAATATAACTTCTGACTTAAGCCTTTGTTTGGAAACTTATTACAACCTTATTTTAAAGCCAAAGTGAACATATTCATACCAACTGTAGATCATAAGTAAATTATAGGGCTTACAACGAAGAAATCGGTTTTTAATCCCCCAGTAGACTCAGTGCAGTTAACCCATTGTGTTTCTATGCAATAAAGCAAAAAAAATTTAAAAAAAATTCTAACAAGTCAGGGAGGCAAGAAAACCTGTCTATAAAATCGCATTGAATTTATTATTCTTTCAATTCTATCTTCATTTTTATTTATTTTTTGTAAATGATTCAATAAGTATTAGCTTTGTGTCTGTTAAAAATACATCAATACAATTCTAATGTCTTGATTTTCTATGTTTAAAGATATTTTATATCTCTACTACTAGCTTTAAATTCTGAATTTACATGTTTTTGTGTCTTTTTATATTAATAACTGAATCAGAATCACGCGTGTTCGTGGGAGGGTTCGAGGGAGTTGGGCCGAACCCCCTATTTTGTGATGTGAAAAAATACTGCCATTTGAACATTCGGCATCTACTCTCCGATGGTTGAATAATTATTACCTGAGGTGTACAAAAAACGAAGAAAGACTGAGTGTTCTGTATTTACTAAATAATCATTATGGCATTACTATCAAGATTGAAAGTGTATGTAAGTTATTTATGGAAAAGCACCCTAGAAGAATAGAGCATGCTAGCATGTTATTTCAGTAGTATGTACATATATGATAGCCAATGATTGAAATAGCTGATATACTATTTATGTACAGAGTTGTTTAAAATTTTTAGTTATATAATTTAACAATTAATAACTACTATGGATGTAGATAGTACAGTACTTTACTATAATAAAACATAAATATTTATGCTAATTTAAGTCTAGCTGTTACAACAGAATGATGATTTGTTGACTTTTCATTGGATGTTTGTGGGTTTTATGTGAAAAACCAAGCAATAGTGTAAGCTACATTTCATGCAAAATTGCTTCCAGATTTAATGTGATAATACCTATTTTTTACAAATTTTCTGGGGGGCATGCTCCCAGACCCCCATAGCATTAGCATGCTGAATGTGTCTCGCACAATATCTGTTGGCTTTTGATCTTACAAATTAGAACCCCCATTTCAAACATTCTACGTACAGGCCTATGAACAACATACGTGTCTTGATTTCTTGTGAATATTTGAGGTTTTCTGGGTACTTGATGTCTACAATATAACTCATCTTCAAGGCCTTAACCAAAATGATCGTATCGTTTATGTTTTCCGAGATAATAATCTTTCAGCTGAAATTGATAGGTTTAGTTAAATGCTGCATATTTTTAGATAACTTGAAATAATTACATCTGTTTGAAATGTGTAAAACATGAATATCGTTTAACGATTATTACTGTACTTTTAAAACTTTATGTTAAATCTTCATTTACTATTTTGAAGAAATAAAAAAATCTCGTAAGGATTAATACAATTTGCAGAGGGCACTTTGGTAACAAAATGGCTCTGCTGGTTTTTCGTAGTAATCTAAAATACTTTCGCCAACGAGTTGTATCGGTAGGTTTTTTTTTTTGTTATTTTTCTGTAATTATGTAGATCGTAT
>NW_013665624.1:1128491-1131308 GCF_000517525.1 Limulus polyphemus
TTTTATTCTTAATCTTTTAGTTATACATCACCTTAAGAAATCAGTTTTAATTTTTTTATGAAGGTTTCTTCCAAGTGTCACTTCAAGTAAGGGGGGGGGGGATTTGGCTGTAACATATGATATAGAAATTCTCTTGACATGGTTATTGACACTGCTTTATGCATGTATAATTAATAGTAATACCTACCATAAATATAGTGATATTGTTAAATTGATACTTTATGAGTGGACATGGCATTGTGTGTTTTGCATGAGGTTTTATTAGGTAAACATGAGAATGTGAATGTGATCAAGATGTTAGTTTCACAATGCAGGCATGATACTTAAGGTATTTGAGTTTAAATGATTATAACAGAAATCTGATGTGTGGTGATGAATGAGTGAGACTTGCTATTGTAAAATGTATTGTTAGGATAAGTCTTCATTTATTAAGGTTTACAAATGAGTTTTTAATTATGTTACATTGAAAAGAAAGAAAGAAGGAAAAATGTAGAGGTAATTGATGATCTTACTCCAAAATAAAAAAAAAGAGAAAATGTGGGATGCTTATTTATAATACAGAAATTTTCGTTCTTTGTTACATGCCCTCTATCAATATATCAGTTGATGTAAAAATCACTGGGTATGTATTTTGTGTGTGTGTGTGAAATGCAAGGTCTTAGTTTAAATATACTCTAACAATCTTAGAAATAGTTTTCTTTACAACTGCTACCATACTATGTATTTTTGCACACATTAAAAATAATGTTTTAAAAGTAAGTTTCAGGTGATTTACTAAACCATCAATTATAACTACATATATAGGCACAAAGTTCAAATGTTAGGCCTTTTGGTTAATAACTTGTAGACTAACGATTGCTGTTAAAGCTGTAATCTGCATCATATGGACAGAGTTTTGAGAAAAAATATATTAAATATGTCTTTTATTTAAAGGAAATAATTTAGTCCCCTTTTCAAACTCTTGTAAACCTTTTGTCACCATTACTGACAGTGGTAGCTCAGTTCATAAGCCAGTCAACTTTTTAGAAAATAAAACTGTCTTAACCTTGTGCATATGGCTCAGTAAGTTTTTATGTCTTTCGACTAAAGATTTATCTGTTAATATACAAAGCCTTTACTAGACTAGTCTGAGTCAAAAGTGATTTCATGATAAGAATAAAAATACTCCTTTTCAAATTACAGTTTTCATATTTCATTTGCTTAATACAGACCTTGATAAATATTTTCAGATCTAGGAGCCAGGAGTGCTTAACCTAACTACTACTGTTTATACTGGGAAATGGGGGCTACACTAGTGCCTTAATTATCCACAGTTTTTCTTTTCCACAAATGTTTTCAAAATAATTGGTCCATTAAAATTTTAGACAATAATTTACATGTTTTGGTGAAATTGTTGCTCAGAAAGTAATTTTGGTTGCAAAGGTTCAATTGCATAATATTCAGGGTTTTCGCATGCAGGATCTGGCATGCATTCAAATCGTAGGTCAGCCTAGCCATGCCTCTTTTATTTTTAGCTGTTAAGACAGGAATGCAAACTATTTGTAGCTTGGTTAACTTTATTTGATTAGTGATTAAAAACATAGTATACAAAAACACACAAAATATACACTAAGATTTCACTCAACTTCAGTTATCATCCAGTGTTGTATGGTGTGCATCCTTTAACTATACATGGATGTTTAGGTTGTGTTTGGTTACGCATTGTTCTCTTCCCTACAGATAATTGGTATCTTCAATCTGTTTTAACAAAGCTTTTTTGTAATAATTTCAAAGCATACACTTACACTAATTTTGGAACTATGTATCACAAGCATTGATAGGGTATAAATGTTTTTTCCATGTCTATAGCAGAAAAGGGGCCAAAATTTAGGAGCTATTTATGGCTATTGGGACCATATCAGAAGATTTTTGAAAACCTGTATATATCACTCAAAAAACAAGAAATCCACGAAGAAAAATGTTATCAGAATAATGAAAGAATATTTTATTTACTGAATCACTGTTTATTTTCTTATGATATCATATATTACTAGATGATTTTGCAAAGCTTCTTTTATTCAAATTCTAGAATTTTTACAACTACAAAAGTAAGACTAATTTGTCTATAATTTCCATGCAACCCTAATCATCTCTTTTAAGAATAAAGAATAATCATTAGCAATTTCTCAGACACTGTATTGATTAAACAAAATTAAATTGTTATTTGACTTCCTTTAGAACCCTCAGAAACACATTGTCTGGTCCTGGTTCCTTGTATATTTTTAATGTCTTTTTCTTTATCATCAAGGGAATAACATCCACATGATTCAAGTTAATTCCACTATTTCCCACAAAGTTTTCAGGATCAGTCATTGCTAACATCCTCCCTTGTAAAAACAAAAACAATTTTTGAAAGCACTGCCATCTTTAAAAGAAAAATCTGGATCATATTGTTTTTACTAGCTGTAATAAATTAATTTCAATATGGTCCTACCTTCACTCTCACACTCGATCTTCTTTCTGACTTTTAAGCATTACTGAAAAAATTTACACACTCAGTGTATCAGTCTGTATACCCCACCAATTTGGCACCACCATTGAATATGTACATAACATGTGAGTACTCTCCACCAATAGTATTGTGCCACCTATATTGGCACTGCTAGCTCTCTCTGCTATCCTCAGTATTATGATTGGCACAGCATTCTTTAGATGTGTGTTTTTTCACATGTGGCTCCCATTTATGATTGTGATTCTTTGTTATTTAATTTTTTTTTCAACAGTTTTATTTTACTGTGTTTGCATTTGAATGTTTCAACGTTTTTTTTTTTTTTTTTT
>NW_013665624.1:1131601-1133190 GCF_000517525.1 Limulus polyphemus
CCTATGTATGGAGACATATTTGTGGCTGACATAATGCACAATGGCTAAGGTTACGTCATTATACTGGATTTAGCCCCTATGTATGGAGACATATTTGTGGCTGACATAATGCACAATGGCTAAGGTTACGTCATTATACTGGATTTAGCCCCTATGTATGGAGATATATTTGTGGCTGACATAATGCACAATGTCTGAAGTTACGTCATTATACTGGATTTAGCCACTATGTATGGAGACGTATTTGTGGCTGACATAATGCACAATGTCTAAGGTTACATCATTATACTGGATTTAGCCCCTATGTATGGAGATATATTTGTGGCTGACATAATGCACAATGTCTGAGGTTACATCATTATACTGGATTTAGCCACTATGTATTCAAGCTGTGTTTTGAAGTGAAAAGCATCTTGTAAAATAAACTGAATAGTTTAATATTGTCTTTAAAGTGAAGTTAATAATTATGTTAACACATATAAAACTTCTACTATAAAGTAGCAAAAGTTACATTTACAATTCAAATTTTAATGTGTGTTTTATTTTGCCAAGTGTTTCTAAAAGTACTAATGCAAAGTGTTTTTTAAACTTTTTTATGACCATTATTATTATTATTTTTATTCATTTTCTGAACTAAATGTGCCAGTTAAATACTATTTGTGACTTTTTTATAAATGCAACAAGTATTCTGAGGAAGGATGGGTATCTTCTCTCAAATTATTTTCTCTTGAGAAAAGAAGGGTAAGACATGATATAAAATGTATTAATTCTTTCTAAATTTGTATTTGACAATTGTTCTATCACCAGTTTTTATAATGCTTTTGTTAGGTAACTGGAATGATTAATATACAGTTCTTATGAGCATTAATATCGTCTAAAATTACAGATTTCAAGTAGGCTTGGTTTGTTTTTTTTGTATGTAATGTGTATATTTTGACTTATTGCAGTTCATTATGTTGTGGATTATATATTAAACACCATTCTTTTAGTGATTAGATAAGGATTAAGGAGCTTCTTTCTTTTTTAAGGTTTCATCTTTAACAGTGTCGCTACAACAAAAACTTAGTGGGAAAGTTGGATCTGAGCCTGTAAAGCCTGGTAAGGTTTTTAGCTCTGGGCAGAATGTGTTGTTCAGATTTTGAAGGTTTAAATTAATATTTTTAAATGACCATTAACTCCACAGTTTTGTATTAATGTTTTTACATTTGATACATATATTTAATGTCATATATAGATTAAAAAGGGACCATTTGGTTCTTCAAGACTGTCTTTGCACACCCATCATTAAGAAAAGTAATATTTTAAATCCACCCTCTATTTTTCAAGAAATCATTGATTCTCTTTTTTAAACAGTTGTGAAGTGCCATTCTGGCCTCAACTAGTACTGACAACAATTCATTCCATAAACCAGTTACCCTGATATAAAAATAACAGTCTTTACTGGAGCCTCTATCCTGTCTTTTTCAAATCTTAAACTTGTGTCTTCTTGTCTCTTGTGTACAGAATACACAACAAAGAATACAAATAACTTTATCTTCTCAATCCCCAGGATACTTCTGTAAATTACACATATTTAAAAAAAAACTACA
>NW_013665624.1:1134151-1142284 GCF_000517525.1 Limulus polyphemus
ATCCGTTTTGCCGGACCAACAGAGGTCACATAATAATAATTCAACAGTATACCTCTAACCCACTACTTATACCCCTCCCGTGTCTCTAAAGCACCATGGACTGCTAGAAACAAATAGTAAATGTGAATTAAATGATTACTGAAATACATTAGTATAGGTATAAATTATACAGGTTTATTAGTACAGTATAAATGAAAAAAGTTAATTAATTACTGTACTTACAAAGAATGTTGCAGTAGTACCACTTTCAAAGTGGCAACTTTTAGAATTTTACTGATATTATTATTGTTATTTTCAAGTACGTTATATTTTACGTTTTCATACACTATTATCAACATACTGTGTTGTAAGAACATTGAAGAAAAAAATCGAAACTAAATATTCTTGGCAACATTCATGAAAAAATTCAAGCAATTTGATCCAATTAGTTTAATATTTATAAGAAAATTTTCACGAGAGTGATGTACCTACTTAAAATGCAAGTAGCCCGTACCGAAAGAACACGCACCACACGCAATGCCATCTGTGGGCACCCAATGAAGTAGTCTGTTGATTGTGGAAATTTCAAGTGCGCTCTCATAGTTTTGTTCAGATTGAAGGAGATGCCAGACAATAAGTTGCCAGAAAATTGTTGGTTTACTGAATAACTGTCGTTTTGCCTTATGACTACTCTCTTCAATTGTCTGTTGGTGATCTTCCAGGTTGGCAGGTGGACCACACCCCACACTTTCATTATACATTACTTACTTTGAATACCAATTGCTGCCCATTTGCCATACTACACCCCTCAGTTCAACTTTGAATGGGTAACCTTTCTTTTAATTTATTTCCTTCTCTTACAGTGGCCCTATGCTTCATATCGAATCATGCTCTGTAGCGAGTGATGCCTATCCAGGTATACTATTCGGTTGGGAAGCTCCCATCCTACCACCTCCTGGATGTCAATTACTAAGTTGTCTGGTTTTTGATGAGAGTTGGATCATCATGTAAATATGTAAATCAGCATGTAATGTGACAACCACAGCTAACGTAAAGTCACTGTAAAATATGTATTAAAACTAAATTTGGAATATATATATGTGATAAAGATTTATTTTCTTTTTTTCACCAGAATCTATGATGTAGAAGCCTAATGCATTCGACAAAAATGTCAGAACATTATTCACATACCTAAATTAATTTAGGTTACTAACGGTGAAGTAAAATGGACTGAAAACCCGACAGATATTATTTTTAATAGTTGTTTGTTTATAATTAGTGTGATGTCACAAGTCACAAAAAATTATCAGTTTTCTTAATGGTATGTAACAGCCCTTTCTATTGCAAAATATTCATGCACATAGGTCATAAACATATGTTCAGAGTGGGAATTTAGGATTCCAAAGATAGGGATATCCCTTGTACTTAATAAAATTGAAAAAGAAAGAAATATGGTTCAACATGGATCATCCAGATAGAAACCTGCAACAAGTCATACCCCAGCTGTTGTAAGCAATGTGGCATCTTGTAACTGGTTATAGTCCACAAATTCAAAGGGTTATTGGCAAAATTCATCCACTTGTAAACAACATAATCTAGAAGGATCTCTGTTGGGAAGCAAGGCCAAAAGGGTTTGGGTTCACCAAGATATAGACTGTAATGGCATGGTGAGGCTCCATAATCATTGTGAAGTATTCAACCCTCTGTAAATTTGACATTTTTTAAAGAGTATCACTATTTATTAATTTACTCCTTGGAATTTCACAATAAGCCCTGTTATCATTGTTCTCTAAGTCAAACTAAGTTCCAGTAAATCCCATTATACCACAGTCTTTCATTTCAACTTCAGCTCTGATATTCCTAACATTAGAATAGCAACTGAAAGTACTTTTGAATCTATTGTTTATCTTTAAATCTACAACTTGTGTTTAAAGCTATTATTTAATATATGCTCTAAATTTAATTTTTTACAATCTTGCTCCTGTCTAGCTATACTATAAATCTGTTTATTCCAAATTTCACTTTCCACTATGCAAATTTAGTTTAATTTATTTATAGTGTCTGTCTGTAGAAGTTATCTAAACAGTTTATTACCTCGCCTGCTTAAATAGAACCCATCTCTAGCATATAATTCACCCTTACTTTGCAACAACCCACTTGGTACTCTAAGTGTTCCTTGTAAATCTTTCAGTTAAGGCTTATATGTTGCTAAGTAACATCTTCCTGCATCTAGCCCAAAGTAGCACTTCCCAAAGGGTCATACATCTGTTTCCATTCCTAAAACTCCGAATTTGCTCTTCTTATTTAAAATGTCCAACATCATTTACTCCTACAGACACTACAGAAAAAATAATACACCTTAATAGAAGCAACCAAACTGTCATTGCACAATTACATCATCCTATATTGAAGACCTATTAAGCAAATTCAGGTTGTAGTCTTTTAAAACAGTTTCACACTACTTTTGGAGTGGAATATACTCTGTCAATGTAACTTGATATAAAGTTTTCATTGTCCTTGAAGCAGTGCAATATGTGCATCATCCCCATCTGTTTAAATTTTTTCATAGCTATGGTTATAGATAACTTTCTCAGTGCCAGGATTTTTCTGGATACACATTAAAAACAAAAAGACATGTTTTAATATTTCAATTTATGTCTGAAAGCTGAAACTGGTAAAATTTGATAAACTTGAAGGGAAATGCCCTCTCTTTATGGTGGTGCAAAATTCCAAACATTCACAGTAGTGTTTTAGAGGGAAATATGTATGTACCTATGGTACTGAAAGAGTTAAATGTCACTGGACACTTGTTGAGCTTTACCTGTAATAATCTACTATTATAAGAGATTTTGTTATACTGTTGCAACATGTGTGTGTGTGTGTCAAAAAATTATATGTACTAGCAGAAATGCCACCTTATGGGTAGATATTTGTACCAATAATTACTAATTGTAGTATTCATACTTAATTGAAATAAATGTTTAAAAAGTGAACATTGTCTAATAATGGATTTTTCTGGGAAGAAATGCACCAGAAAGGTGTTCAGATTGTGCTGATATAAACTGTAATGGTTTTTATATATTAAGTGGTACCCTTTATTTTTTGTACATTTTAAGATATTTAACATATTTCATTCATTTATTTATTATCTCCTTTGTTATATTGATCTTTAACAGTTTCATTAGAGAGAAAAATACCAAGAAATTTGGTATGTTTTTGAAGTCTAATACTTCAGATTTTGACAATGAAAATTGTAAAGGAACTAACTGCTATCTGTACTACCACTAAATTGTTAAATCTTGCCATGATTCATGTTTTGGAACAGAAGCTAATGGATTTCTAGCAATGATTGTAGTGAAATATAATCATTTATACTGTAAATAAATTGGTTTAATTTGTGTGATAACTTGACTTTTTTTTTATAATTTATTCAGAAATCAGGATGTGATTTTCCATGAAATATTTTAATATGGTTGTTAATTATTTTTATGTTTTAGCAAATCCTGCATATAATGACTTGTACTGTAATTATCTGCCAAATAAACTACTATTAAGGTGTATGTACACTGATTTTTTTTAAAGAATAATTCCCGCTTATTTTCAGATAACAAGAGCTCAGAACCAAGCAAACCCCAAACAAAGGAAGTTGTTGGAAAGTATAAAGTACCAGAGTATTATAATCACAATGAATGGAGTTTCAATGATATGATGATTGATATGGGAAAATATTGGCTACCTCAGCCTTCTAGTAAGAGGCTTAACTAACTGTCCTTCATACAAAAAGAAAACTGTAATGAAATGAATTAAAAATTGGGTTTTTTTTTGTTCTTATAGATATGTTAGTATTTAGCGAAACTGATGCTGCTTTAATTTATGTGAATTAAAGTTGTGTAGTTTTAATAGATAGACTTGTAAATAGAAATAAAAATTGTGAACAATAATACAGACTGTTTCAGCATGTGAATTTTTGTACAAGTAAATATCCTGACAGTTTTTTTTTTATGAAATGTTTTATGAATTATTTGTTTGGCTTATGGTTCTTTATTACATTTGTTTTTGTAAACTAGGCTTTATCAATTACACTTAAAACTTGCAAAAGTAAAATAATACTGAATTATGATAATACAAAAAGGTGCCTAGTTAATAATATAGCTACCAGCAGTTTCTTGAAGTTATTTCACAAAGGAAGATTTGTGTAATCATTTCAATATACCACAAAACAAGCTTTTATTAAAAACTGGTTATATGACTGAAAACCTTTTTATCTGATGCCTTGGTATACACTTTTAATACAAAGCCACATAAATCATTGTGAGTTAATGGTGAATAAACATGGATAAATCTTATTATGCTATCTACTGTGAGAACTAAAACCATGAGTGGTTCTATGTCTATCTCTTGACCATAAAGTCACTTGCTAAACATTGTGATCTGTCACTTTTGTACGTGTATTGAGGATTTTGAAACTTGTGTCAGTATTCTTTTCAGGATGATAAAATATATATGGAACCTTAAAGAAACAGTTTGAAATATTTGTTTATGACAATTACTGAAGTGGAATGTATATTTTAAACAAGCATCTTTCTGATTCCAGAAAAAACTCCTGCATCATTAGTAAGACCACGTGATATTTTGTGCATATTTGCAACATAAGAATCATGCTTATTGATTTTATATTGCTTTAAATAAATCTTTTAATATTATCCTTCATAAGGTATTATCATAATTGCAGATGATCCAACAGACACTAATTCAGAATAGCTTTTTTTCAGTAAATCTGAACTGTAATGGTCCTTCAGAACCAGCAGTGATGCAAATCTATTTTATTGCAATTTATACTGAAACTTAGATCATTTGCAGAAAAATTAAATGTTACATGCAGTTAAACATAAATAGCAAAAAATGAACAGATTAATATCTTGATATCTCTTTGATATGTTCAGTGATAGATAATATATATATATACTGTAATAGCATTCCTACTACTAATACTACATCTGTTGTATCCCTGCTCACCTGTTGAACTACATTACTGAATGAAACGCATTGCTGGCAGTGGATGAGACAGACATAGTGTGGTTGAAATACTTTCATATCCTCTTCTTTTGAAAAAACCTTAAGGGACTGGATAAAGAATGTAGTGTATAAAAATACAATAAGCCTAGCACTATTGTCTTACGACAGATGTAATTGAATATATGTGATTTGTAAACTCGTTGTGCATCAACAGTGAAATTTTACTATTTTTGACACTGTAAAATGTTTTGCACATTTTCTATTACATACTCAAAATCAGAAGGAAGGCATTTACTAATAAATCAAACTAAAATTTAATTAAAGTTAAAAAAATTAATTAATCTCACTTTATGAATGACAAACAGTAATTAATTATTAAGAAAGGTTATAATTCCAAAATAGAAATCTTTCAAACAAACAAAAAAGAAATATGTAAAAAAAAACTATCAAATCAAAACAGCAACTGCTGAATCAGGTAAACTTTAGATTGAAAACAAAACTAGTAGTATATTGTAAATTTATATATTGTGGATTTTGAAACTTGTGTCAGCATTCTTTTCAGAACGATGAACTACATATGGGACCTAAATAAAAAGTTTATCTATATATATCGGTGTTGAAGGTCTCGAGACCACCCTTCGGAAAGTCTTGGACTATTTGGGTCTCATAAACGAGACTGGCTAAATTTCAAAGTTTTACCAGTATTTAGACCTACACAGAATTATTAAATGCTAAATACCAATTATGCAGCAGTTCATACGAGGTGCAGTATAACATCAAAAATGTTTTACTAGTAAAACCCCTTGATACTTTTGGTACTACACCTTTGTAATAATATTTATAGTGTTCCCCTTGTTTTTGCTTACGTCACCAACTGTCATACTACCTGTACGTCAGTCCGCAGGTATAACGTGCTATTCAAAAATAATTGGTACTATACATTGCATTAAATGTAGGCTTACTACAAGTTTGTATGAACTTCATCTGGTGCACGAATTTATGTTAAATGTTAGCGATTATCCCTGATATTCAACATGTCTAGTAGATCTGCTGTGTTTGGCTTCAAGGATCATAAAGAATTCAATGACACCTTAAACTCTTGAATAACAACAACAGTTTTTCTTTTGTTTTATATGCTGACCTTTTTGATTTTTTAATTTATTAATTCATTTTCTTTTTGTTTTTTCATTGTTCTTTTTATTGGAGAAGATGTTAAAACAAAGACTGTGGGGTAAACGTTTAAAAGATTTGCAGTTAAGATGTTTGTTTGACTCATGATTTTTATTATTTTTGCTTTATTTTTTCTTGTGTAATTTATTACAAGGTCTTGGTCTCAGACACTGAGGTCTTGACTACAACACATATATATATATATAAACACACACACACACACACTTAAAAATTCACTACTTTCTTTAAAACTTTGAAGAATAAACCTTTATGTGAAGAAAGTTAGTAATCTTTAGAAATCCAAACTGTTTTGACTTGAATAATTATCTTCATAATGAGACTCCATTTTTTCTGGTAAGACAAGGTAGAGTGTTATTATTACAGAAGGAAACCCTAGCTTGACCTTTATGTATTGGTAGGCAAAACCTAAGTATGGAATTTCCTATATAGCTTTTGATATCATTAAGGTATAAATAATTATCCAACTGGCCATCTGTGATAGTCAAATATAATGTCATTAATCACTTAAGGTATTCTTTTTATTTCTCTGTTTAATGGTAGAATCATCAGTGCTGACTGATCTGGTTTATAATTAGTTTGTTCAAACACAACTGCACAGTGGCAGACCTGCTATGAGACTACCACAAGGATGTAATCCCAAATACTAGTTTTAAAATCCCATATGCTTACCAGGAGGCTGGCTTATTGAAAGCATGGATGTTTTCTGAGAAACTGAAGGTGATACCACAGCAGCACCAAACAACTGAAGCAAAGTATAAGTTTGTATTATCTTTTGAGAATTTTGATGGTAATAAGTTACACCTTGTTGTTTATATACATCACACAAAATGCCTATATTAGGAACGACTATATGACCCAAATTTTTAGGAACAATTCTGGGAGAAAATGACTCTGATTTGTAAAGAATTGTCCCGAAATAGTCTTAAGTTTAATTCCTTATATTTATTGTGGAACCTACAACAGAACAACATTAGAAGTAAACATTCAGCCATTTAGTTTTATTTGTTTATTAGTTTAGTTATAGCATCAGCATGTGATGAAACTAGTGAAATTGCCATATCTGCAACCTTGAATATGTCACAGAACATCTTCCTGTTTCTTTTTAAGAACAAAAAACTTCCAAAACAGCTACACCCATCATAGATATACAACTGTCACTAATACAGTAAGCTTCTCCAGTACTGCCAGCAAATGAAGTTATGGTGACTACAAGTAAACATTTTTATACACGTATTCCAAGTTTTGGTTTACAAAACTTGGTCACCTTAACGTATATAAAAGTTGAAACATCGTTTAGTTCGGGCTAATGCCAATCACAGTGAAACAAATTGTGCACAAACTTTTCGTTTTTTACTAATCTTAAGAAAAATGTGTGTCAGATTTAGGGGATGCTTACAGAGGTATGAAACTTGAATGCTTTAATCACAGTAACTTTTTTTTTTTCTAACAACAGGCCACATTTTATTTTAGGGTGAGCACAATATAATATGTAAATAACATGTATTTTATACTTACATCTAATAATATGTGAGTGTCTAAATCATTGATTATTTAGTTTCCACACTGTCTTGGCAGCAACACGAAGTCCAAGGTGTCTAATATTATCTTGTTCTAGCTAACTCAGTCCTTTGTTCTTTTATTAGATGACATTTTCTGCTCACAAGGATATTTCAGTGTGTATCTTGAGGTTAGGCTAAAACTGGTTAGTAGTGGAATATTCTTTGTTGGCTGAAGTATGATGTTAAGTTAGCTGAATGTGGTAGTTGATCACTGATGTCAGGGAATAGAGGTTATGAGGTAATGTTGTCCACTGGACAAATAAAGCAAGTTCGTGTTTGGAATCCAAGCATGTTCTTTGTGTACTTCCAGTTTTTTGGAGAGAAAACCTTTTAGAGTTCATTTAATGTTGAGGTAATCTATCGTGCAAGAAGTTTTAGATATATTAAC
>NW_013665624.1:1143153-1146133 GCF_000517525.1 Limulus polyphemus
GCATGTTCTTTGTGTACTTCCAGTTTTTTGGAGAGAAAACCTTTTAGAGTTCATTCAGCATTTAGTGTTCAAGTAATCTATCGTGCAAGAAGTAATACTTTAAGACTAACCATTCTGTAACTTGGGGTGAAGACTGGGTATGCATTTTGAGTTTTATTTTTTGTGAATAAAGATTTTTGTTTGTTTCCCCAAACGTTTGTCCAGTCTGTTCACATTTTCACAAAATGAACACTCAATTCGAATACCATTAATCACAAGAAGTATCGTAATTTTTCTTCTTCAGATTCTGCTCTTATTGCTGGATAATTCTATCTGATACTTGTCAGGAAATTGGTTTTTAACTGAAAATACCACATATGAATATATATTTTGTCATAGCTCATCCTTTGAAAAGTGGATATATTAGTGCATAATTTAATTATAGTGTTCACAATGTAGCATAAAAATAAGTTCTTGCTATACATATACATACTAGGTGAGAAACCAGTTCTACACAAGGGCCATGGAGATTAGATCAAATTGCTAACCCTATTTCACTGCCCAAAAGGCTTTAAGGGTGTATGCAATGTTTAGTGACAATCAGTCCAAGGGCTTGCCAGTTATGAGCAAACATAATGCACATGGTAAACATGGACCCTAAGAATATCCGTCAAGTTTGATGACAATCGGTTCAACAGTTTGCCTTTTATAAGGATACACACAGACTTTTGACAAATAATGTTTTAGATATATTAACATCTAATACACACACACTGCTGTAAGGTTCAAATACCCCAAATAATTCACAGAGGCTGCATTGTACCAATCAATCTCCTCCTTTATCCCCAATTAATTCTATAACTACCCAAGGGAGGGGGCCGTATTGGATAAAAATCCTGCCTGTGGTACCTGAGCACATTTACCAAATTTGGTCTTACTAGCTTAAGAGTGAGGATAGGAACACAGTTTCAGAAATGGAGCCTCAGGATAAATAGGAAAACCAGGAACACAAATTCTGATGGCAGATTCGAACTTACCAACCATGTACACTTACTACTAGACCCCCATCATGCTTGGGCGACTTTCTGGGTACATTTTAACCCAACCTGACTTAGCTTCCCACATATATAAAATCATGAGATTATGCCATCTAGATGTAGACATCCCCCTATCACCCCAAGTCTGCCTGACAAGCTTGGTCCAGTTAGCTCCAAAACTGTGGAAGGAGTTCTCGGGCAAAAAATTCACAAACACAGTGTAAATTAATGTTTTGATTAATTATCCTGTTCTGTAATTTAATGTATATGTTACTAAGCCAAGAAATAATTACAGTGATATTACATAAAATGTTTGTTATGGATTTCGCGCAATGCTACACGAGGGCTATCTGTGTTAGCCGTCCTTAATTTAGAAGTGTAAGACTGGAGGGAAGGCAGCTAGTCATCACCACCACCCTCCGCCAACTCTTGGGCTACTCTTTTACCAACGAACAGTGGGACTGACCGTCACATTATAACGCCCCACGGCTGATAGGGCGAACATGTTTGGTGTGAAGGGGATTCGAACCCGCGACCCACAGATTACGAGTCGAGCGCCCTAACCACCTGGCCTACATAAAATATAAAACTGCTGCAGCTTGGTGATGTGTCTTAGCTACTTCGTGTGAGCTGATAATATATAGGTGGGGAAGACATTATTTTCATAACCCATACTTCTATGAGGTCAATAATAAAAGATCAAGGTGGTGTGGAGGACGAACTGAGCTGCTGCTATTTTAGAAGAATAATCCATTCCTTCTTCAGGAGCGAACGACATGCGCTACAGATAAGTTAAATATTTGTTTGGATAAACCACTGGAAAAAAAAAGAACTCAAAAATTGCAGAAAAATTAAAAGAGCTATGAAATTATAATAAATTCAAACAGACTTCTTTTATTCAATGAATTTTATCGTAAAAATATGTGTAATATAAGTACAGGAAGCAAAGTTATTTTTGTCTATTATAAATGGTAATGTGCTGACACGCAAAGGAAATGCATTTGTACAGACTGGATGCTGATAAAATACGGCTCTATCCAGACACATATCCAAGTCAAGATGTCCGCTTTTCCTCAAGATGCAAGTACAAGAGAGAATTCATGATATGACACTTGCAGACACGTTATTGAGTTACCAGATGCATCTCGTAGATTTCCTTACCTTTGGGTTACTCGGACAAATCAGCAGAATAACAATAGTTTTCTACAGGAAATGTTTTAAAAAAGTGATTCTGAATTATTTTATGCTCAACCGAGTTTAAAGCAAAGAAAAAGACTTTACTTCTAACAAACAAAGTTAAAGCCATAAACAATTGTATTTGGTCTAGGTTTTACTGTGAGCACATTTCAGAAATAAATAAATACGAAGTGATGATTGTATCGATTAAAATACTTGCAACTCTTACAACACTTATTTATTATTATTATTATCATGGTGACACTAGTGATATATTTACAAAGAATCCTATCTTAAAAATAAATATGAAGCTCAATCTGTCAATAAGTTCACCACTTTCCACTGAGTTACACCGAATTCATAAGTAACAGAGGAGAAGGTCGAATCTAAAGAACAAGACTTTGGTTTTTATAGTATTGAAATACATATGTATGGTTTTACTCACCACAACGAGCCTATATTTATATAGGCTTCGGAGACAAGATAAGTGCTGATTCCATTTCATGTGCGAAGTACATGTTTTGTAAATATGTTGATAAATATTTCACTTTTGTTTTTCTCTTTGTGTACAATTTGCAGTATACCTATGAGTAATGAGGAACACTTCAAGATCTTAAAATTTAGTTTACAGTGGAATAACTCGGAGAAGACAACAGTAGAAAAGTTCCAAACATGTTAAAGACAGTTGGATTCATTCCAAAGAAACATATTGTTACGTCTCTGTTCGTTTGTTAATTTTCCGAAGAAACTTTAGCGATACAAGTCCTTTCTTAAATAAAACCAGTTTA
>NW_013665624.1:1146797-1157003 GCF_000517525.1 Limulus polyphemus
CAAGAAGGGACATGATTTTTCTAGAAGCTCGTGACGTGACTTCCACTGTCGTAACAATATTTCATTTTTTCCAGAAACAAAGTAATTATTTATCAATTCATGACACTTAGAAAAAATTAAAAGTAGTAAAAACACGTCATAGATGTAGCTAGTTCTTTATCCTATTTTGTCTGCGGACTTATAACGCTAGAAACCGGGTTCTTACACCTGTGGTAGGCAGAGTACTGATAGCTCATTGTGCAGCTTTGTGCTTAATTCCAAACAAACCATCCACATATTGGATACTCAAGAAAACATTCTTATTGGCATTTTTATTAGATCGAGCACAAAGATACGAAACCATATAACCAGAGCGCTTGCGAAAGGTGAAGATTCTCCATTTCTCCTCTCTAAAGCGCTAAAATTTATAAAGTTTCGTATATTTGTATTAAATTTATTTCTTGAACCTAAGTGTTTTCCTAACATCATGAACCTATTAGATTAGATATATTGTTAGGATATTAAACTTTATAATTTTTACTATACGTACTTATAATTTCTTTGTATTATTTACAGTAGTTATTTGGTTTCTACAATTCCATTAAATATCCAACTGTAGATATTATGAAAATACTTGCATTTTGAAGCTTTCCCTCCCCACCCCCGCGCGCCCTCATATATAGATATTTATTCCCATGAGAGGGCGTCTTATACATTGTATATCACTATCAGGAATTTGCTTACTTGTGAAAGTGCCTAGTATTATTATTACATTAAGGACTGGAGAATGTCCGAATCACAAACTTTATGATATAGGTAATATTCGGCTTTGTTTTTAGCATAAATCTTGATTATGAATTACAAGATATGGTAATTTAAGCTTAGTTTTTCATCAACGTTCGAATTCCACACCGTTGTGAATTGAATTTGAACTTAGTATGGGAAGTTAGCAAAAATTAAGCCCAACCACTAAGTTGAAAGTTGGACTCGGTTTCCAAATTAAGTTGTATTTTACTTAGATATATTTATCATCAGATACGAATACAGAGGACCAAATGATCTAACTTGTAGTGTAATATATTTTGTTTCATTGGGAAAACTCTTTGTAAACTTATTTTAAGTTACGTATGATATAATTTCTTTTTTACAAAAATCGACAAGAGTTTCGTATCGGGACGCCACTTTTTCTTTTATTTTTGGTAATTGTTTGTTAATAGTTTTTCTTTATGTCTCTGCAGAGAGACATGTTTTTTCATTTTATTTTTATATTGTTTCTTCTTCCAAACACTTTTCAATCGACTGCCATTCCTTCATTTCTCGGAGGATTGACTTGAAAGTTGGTAGGGTTATGGTCAGTCCAATACGCTCAGATTTCTTTTTCATTTTTTAGGCCTTTTTAAAGATTTTATGGGGTCAAACAACCCAAAAATGTATATGTGTGACTTCTGTGTGGTCATATTTACAGCAGTCAAGATGTAAATTAGCACAAATATACATTTTATGTACCCAACACACTGACAGAAAAAGTTGGATTTGCCCATTTGAAGTTTTTTAGAGGGATCAGAGCTCACAAAAAAAAGCATAATTTTGGGATTTTTGGTCAATTACTCAGCCATATTTTTGGACCGATTTACATGGGATTTGGTACAAAGATACCTTTTAACAGGTCTTGCATATTGACAAACAAAAATGGTGGACTTGCTAGTTTATAGTAATTATGTTTTTAGTTTTGTTGTGACTTACTTGACTTAATCCCACTTTCTTGTAACCCTCAAACTAGTTCGCCTCGTTTTTAAGTGTCTGTTATTTGTGTTTCAGTATTGATTTTGGATGTGTATTTTGTTCATACTTTCATTTGTTTTATTGATTTTTTAGTGGCATCCTAATTTAGAACTGTTTTTAAACAATCATAAACTAGGCTATTAGGTTGGTGTTTACAAATTAGCTTTGTATAATGTTGTGCATTATTAAGAAGGAAAAAAAAGAGGAATGGTGGGTTTTCTTTCCTTATGGAAACAAGTGTGAAATGGTAACTTAAATTCTACAGTTTTGTGCTTTAAACTTTATATTTAGTGTCAACAAAGATGAATTGCGATGTAAATGTAAGAGACGGTGGGTATGATTTATATGTTAGTCAAGAAACTTGTCTGTATTATAATTTTTGGTTTTTTATCTACTTTATCCAGAACCTGGACTTTAAATCCACCATTCTAGTTGAGATGTTTAGGGTGAATTGGCATAAACTGAAACGGTGTATAACAGCAGAGTCATGTAGTAGCAAATGAATGACTACATTAAAAGCCATGTGAAATTAACATGTTTTGCTAATGTACGTTAGTATATTTACAATTTATTAACTATTACAAAATTTGAGAAAATAATGACATATAGCTCTCCAAAATGAGGGCATTATGATGTTTTCAAACAAATATATTGAAAGCCACTTGAAATATATATGTTGGCAGTTGCACTAATTTTAGAAAAGGTGTGTTAGTAGATTAGCAATGAAAACATTAAATAAAGTACTGTTATACAATTCAGCACTGACATGGTTTTTACTGCCTGACAAAGGGCATTTGCCTGAAATGTCACACAAAATAAAACTAGAAAAAAGTTTACATTTAGATGTGTTCACTTATTCCTTATTATCTTTCATCCAAGTGTTTTTTCTCAAGTCTTGTAGAACAATACTTATTTGGAATACTCCGTACAGTTTAGGTCTTATCAAAAAAAGGATATCAACTTATTGGAAAGGGTTGGATGATAGCTTCTATGATAATTCCTGGGATAGAAAAATTATTTTATAAGGGATAGGTTAAGATTTCTTATATTCTTTTCTGTTGAGAAAATAATGGTTAGAAATAATCTTATCAAGACATAAGGTAGTGTGTCGTACAACCAAAACGTTGTGCAAGACACACTATGTGTTGTAATTAGGAGAGAGAGTTTAGCAATTTTCCACTTTCTGTAGTTCAGACTGTGGTAATCCAAATTATCACACATTTTCTGTGGATGTGCTCTACTGGATTTTTACTGCACATACCAAATTTCAAGGCATTCCATTAAGAAATACATATGATATAAAATCTAAAATTTTGATTTAATTTCTTCCTTTTTTTTCTTTGCACCAAAACTATGGAAATTTTATTTGATAGAAAAACATACTTAACTTTTATGGATTTTTTTCAAATTTGGTACACTGATAGATCTTTACAACCTACAATTAGGTGTTAAATTTGGTCTAAATATAAGCCACCTGTGCAAAGTTATTCAACAAAAACTGCTCAATTTTGACCAACATTTTTGCGCATGTCTACATAAAAAGTCATGTGAGCTATTGGTCTGAAATTTGCCCTACAGCTTCATGTAAAAGTAGACTGATTTTTAGTTTTTTATTATTCAAATTAAAGATGGCTGATTTAGAGCAACAAAACTATAGGGTGAAAGCACATGCAGATACATAAAAATTGATTAGGCCAAGCAAACTATAGTAACAGTATCTTGCTCAAGTTTTCAAAAGAAATGTGGGTGGACAGTTATTATTCTTTGCCAACTTTTAAGCACAAATTTGCTGAATTTTCTGAAATTCTCCTAATTAAAGAGCCCTTAGCATAGCGTGATATTAGCTTAAGTAGTTGCATAAATAATTATGCTTGATACATCTATATCAAGTGCATGTGGGTGATGACAAGAAACTGTTAATCTAGTTTCCATTCATTAGTTAGCTAGACCATTTATTTTGTTTTACCCACCATCATGCCCCAAGTTGAACAAAAAAATGTAGCTTGGATAACTAATGAATGAATATTTGCTGTAAAATTCTTATCAGTGCTATAAGTGTAGCTACAAGTTTGGCCACCAATTTTGATTTCATTCCTCTAAGTAGCACGCTCAATCCTTTTTTGGCCACACCTCTTTTTTCACACCTAAGGTGTTTTTGATTAGATTGATCTTTACATGATTATCCAAGAGAATGATAAGATAATGTATCTTAATTTCTGTTCTGTAATCTGGAAGATATTAAAAAAAAGAGGACACAAGTTTATAACATTTGGAAAAGAAAATATTAGGCTTCAGTTAAGACAGTTAGTTACATTTTTCGAATGTGGTGATTGGCTTATGAAATGAGTTGCTGTTGGCAATAGTAGAGGCCAGAACTTTACTGATGTTTAAGAGGGGAATCATTTTCTGAAAAATAAAGGGTGGGTTTAAGTTTGGTTGTGCAAGAACAGCCTTGATGTATTAAGTGATTCCTGACTGTTTATATGTTATGTTAATATTGAGACTGAATAAAATGATGTTGGTGTAGTGGTATATAAGTCACTCAAGATGAGTGAGTGCTGCTGTTAGTGGGAGAGCTAATAGAATTTTATTGTATTTGTAGACACATTGATTAAAAGTCAGCTATTGAGTTAATTGAAAGGGTGAAAAAGAAGGAATACTAATATAATTCCCTGGATGCAAGGGTTACCTTGTATGGATAAATTAAGATCTTTTAACTTTTTTCTTGAAAAAAAAAAGGTAAGAGGTTATCTTATCTGAAATCTATATGGTTATTCAGGTGCATTAATGGGATTAGGCCTCTGATTTCTTTGGGTTATATTCTGAAGACAATAGGATGAGAGGACACAAGTTTAAAACTTGGAAATCACAGATTAGGCCCCAGTTACGGTTATTGTATTTTTCTAAATCACAGATTAGGCCCCAGTTACGGTTATTGTATTTTTCTAACATGTTGATTGGATTATGAAATCAGTTTCTGCCAGCAGTAGTGGAGGCTTGTACTTTACAAGAGTTTAAAAGGTGAATTGATAATTTCAAAAAAAAAAATGGGTGTACAGAGTCAGCCTTGAAGGACCAAATGATCCATTTTTTGTTCATATTTTCATTTTATTGTTAGTTTTATAATGTCAATTTTGTTGCAGGATACAAAGTTTTTCTGTCAGATTTACTAATTTCTGAATAGCCTGGTAGTCTAATGTTACCTTAAGTTGCATGAAAATGATTACTTTATAAATTTATTTAAATTTTTGCAATGTACCTGTTACCTGTAAAAATAAATTATCCAAGCTTCTTATTGTTTAAAAATATATTCAACATATTTTGCTTAATTGCTGTTAGTGTTGCTAAAAATAGATGCTTTTTTTAGAGAAAAATCAAGATCAGTTACCAAAACTTTTTCATTTTGCAGCTGTCTGTTATTTCAATTTTATGTGGTGGTGTTATGGATCATAATGACAATGTTGCATAGAACAATTTTTATGTAAGTATAGGTACCTTTTCATCTTCAGTTGTCATTGAAGAAATAAGTTAGTTTCAAAAAAAATTATTTGTATCTTATGATACATGTTGTATTATTTATTTCACAGAAGTGTTAAAAGAACCCAATATTAGCAGAAACATCGTTCTTGGTGACAGTGCAGATAAAACAAAGTTTACTGATTTAAATGCTTTTATACAATGATAAGTAATTTTATGATCACAGACGTTTAGAAGAATATTAAAAATCTGTGCATAATTTTTTTGTGAGCAAATTTATATTAGTTAAAGCCAATAAAATATGCTCATTACCTTTGTATTTTGTTAAAAAGTACTGTATGCTTCATAAGATGGTTTCTAATTTCAGGAAAAACTTTGGTTTGTTAAATGTTTGGAGATCAAGTTTACTTTATGTTTGTTCTTCATCATTATGTGTGAGGAACAATTCAAGTTTAGCAAGCACTACAAAAGTTCATAGGCTAATTTACAAGAGATTATATCCAACTGTGCTGGTGTTACCAGATGGGTCTACTGTCAACATCAGGTACCATGAGCCAAGAAAAATTATCAAAGTGAGTAATTCATATGGAGTTTCAAAAGTTGAGTGCAACTTGCATTGTAGTCTTGTTGTAAGCTATGTGTTTGATATTTTAATTTAATATTTGTTTGCTAGATGGAGCTAATAATGAGGATAAAATAATGATCTAAATATATCATGTAGTAAGTGAAAAATGAGAATGATATAAAAGGGAGAGTGAGTGAATCAGGAATTGGTGAAGTATTCAGTGTGTTGATGAGTAGTTGTTGATTTATTCAGTTTAGTGTCAGTTAGTGAGTTAGTGAGGGGTATTGTCTATTTGTCTGTGATTCAATCAGTCAGTGAGTTAGCATTTTTGTTATCAATGAGTTAGTTAAGAAGTTCTGCATTTAAGTTTATAAATAAGTTAGGTATACACTAGTTATGGAGATTCTGTTGAAACTTTGTTTGTGAAGGTATACTTACTAGTGAACACAGCCTATAGGAAAGATTATTGAATAAACAAATTAATCCCTTATCACTATGTGGACTGGCTTTCACTTAATGTTTACCATTAATCCAAAAGAAACTGCCTAGTGATGAAACTAATTACAAGTATCATATATTCTTATTTTTTTCCAGCATTAACCCCTTTTTGGACCAGAGGGGCACAATTGATATCCCCAGGCAACATTTTATAGTGGAAATACTTATTCAAATTGCATGAAACTTAGTATATAAACATACTAAATATTATTTAGTTTTTATTTTTAAAACTTGATTGAGTATTTCTATAATTTTTTAGGGTGTGCTTTTGCAAAATTTTGTTGACACTGTTTAAATATGTCATTAAACCTTTGTCAATTTTTGCTATGTTCTTTTACAATTTATGGCTGGAAGTGGTGACTAATGCAGTTAGAAAACTAAAATGTCAAAGGAAAATATATTCATGAACATGAATCAAGTGGAAGTTGCCTAGAAATGTATAAAAAATGGAATTTTCTGATCAATGTTAAAAGAATGAAATTCTAAGATAAAAGAACACATCTTTGTCAGTGACCTTACCTTTCCAAATAACCCCACCATTACCTTTATCAGTCTGGGTATCGTGAGTTTTGCTAAAAATAGCCTTGGTTGAGATCAATTTAGATTTTTTAAATGCAATTTCTTTTCATTAAATAATGATAGTTTCATATATTGTTTAAATATGATAAACTTCATAATAATATTCAATAAATAAAGATGTGACTCATTGGATTATTTTGCTGTTGTTTATTACATCCTACTAAATTTAACTAAGCTTCCATGCAATAATATATTATTATAGAAGAAAATATCTGTAGAAATCAAACAGATATAATTTAAAACTAAAACATTTGTAAGAATGAAAAGAATGCCTTAAGGAACCACATAAAATTTCCACATCTGTGTTTTCTTCCTTAGTGTTCTAAACTGTCCATTAGATTCCATTGTTCATCTCTATAAAAGTTCTAGGTAGGCAGTATTTCAAGAAAGACATAGTGATTTACAACAGAGTTTGTTTTGATTTGCAAATTGCAATGTGAACCCAGATATTTTCTCCCCTGCAATTGGACAGAGCAGATTATAATCCATCCACATCAATGTAGAGAAAATAAAATGGTCTCAGCAGTTTGTTGGATATGGAGTTGTGTGGACAATGACATAACTCAGTTATGACTTCTGGTATTTAGGGGTGGTATCATAACAACTTTACCTAATCACTCTTAATGGGCAAATAAATGTCTAATATGAATAGCAACTTGTATAAATTTTTCTTTCTTGACATTTCATCTTGTAAATCAGAACTTCTGTACATCACATTTAGGTTTCTAAGGAAGGTTGCAAGTCTTGTGACAAAATGCTAGAAGAATGGGTTTAACCCTACTATGTTTTAAAAATGCCTGTTTTTAAAGAAATCAAACCTCAGTATTGTAATTTTGTAGTGGAAAAAAATAATTGCACAAAATTCCTTGAAAATAAAACAAGATTTTTTTTATATATCAGTAAGCCCATTTCTTAAACTAATCCATGTATGTAAACATTCATTGTAATTATTACCAGAATTAGATAAATCTGTTGGTTCTCTCATGGGATTAATTTGAAATATATTTAAGGTGGAAATATTCTGGAATCTTTATGAACTGTTGAACTACACATACATAGTGATAAAATTATGTGAAGGTATTGCGAGAGATTGGTATGCTGTATGAAAATTAATTTTTCAACTTCAAAATAACTAAATAGTTGTATTAATTATTTATCTTTTAGCTCCCCCTAGATATGAACTCATTGACTGAGGAAGAACAAAAGCAACGATTAGCACGAAGAAAACCAAAAGAAAAACTTGTTGTAGAGGAAGAAATTGAAGATAGTTTTGATGCTAACAAATATATTAAAATGTCAAAACAGAAGAGATGAATTCTTTTGAAAGCTGGAATGACATTGTGTGAATACATTATTAAAACTTGTCATATTAGTTTAATATCAACACTGTCCTTCATATAGACTTATTTTATACAGTGCGAGTTATTACTTTATACCTTGCAAATAGATGCCAATGATTATGGATTTACAGCATGAGTAGTAGAGAGTATAAAGGTCTTGTCTTATTGTAGTAATTCTCAGACTGCTTTTATGAAAGTTCTAAAAAAGAAATTATTCTGTGCTGCATCAGTACCTCCAGGATATCCATTAACTTGAAACTTCTGCATGCAGTTGTTATTAGTATGTTTCTACATTCATTATCTTGCTAAATTAAGTGTTTATCTGGATCCAAACTATAAAATTTTAGTGGTTTGACTTGTTTTATAGAATGTAATAGATAAAGAAATTAGCAAAATAGAAATAAATTAACACAAGCTTAGGTAAAAACTGACTTTTATTCATTCATTAAAGCAGGCAATTTTGTTACTTGTTGAAAACTGTGGTAACATTTAAGTTATGACTGCCATGAGGTGAAACTTTGCACAGTGTAATGTAATAATTTAGAATGTTAAAATGTCTGCCAGGTTTCTTGGTATTCTGAGAATCATCTTGCAGAGCTAAGTTCAAACTCTCCTTTCACAACCACCATAGTATTTTATTATTTGGAATAAGTGATTTCCATCAGTAGTCTACAATTCATAAAATAACATGGCAACCGTGAGCTGACAACACACTCACTGCCTTGTGGTATGTACCTTACAAACACTTCTGGTCATAAAATAACATGGCAAATATGGGCTGACAACACACTCACTGCCTTACAAACACTTCTGGTTACTTCATGCCAATAAAACCCTCTTGTAGACTAACCACAGAGTCTAGCCTGAAACACAATTTATCTTCCATTTGGATAAGCTTCAAGAGCAGAATAAGTCCCAGCTGGATTCAAGTTTTTATTAGGATACTTGGAAATCGTCTTAACCAAAGTTTGAACCTTGAACCCTTAATTTACATAAATTTATTCATTACTATGGTTCAAAGTCCTCTACCCTGACCATCACAATATTTAATGACTCACTTTTAAAATTCATTGCTTTTCTCTGATGGTTGTGAGAAACAGAATTTACTGGCTTCACACTAAATATAAGTAGAAGTAATTTTGGGTTTAAGTTAGTGCAAAATGTTAGAATAACTTTGAAAATTGTTTCTGTAGTTGTGGAATATAGCATTTTTGAGGAAAAAATAACTTGGAGATGTAAAGATAACACCGTAGTTACACAAAATGTTTGACATTTCATTTTTCGATTTCAAGGAAAAATATAATTCTTAACTGATCTCCAAACTAACTGGCACTGTAAAATTACTTTTCTTTTTTTTATATATATTGGTGTTAAAAAAAATTTTCATTAAACTTGTGCTGATGAATGTTATATAGTGAAGTATAGATGAAAAGACCAATTAAAATAATTATATACAGCCATATATTAGGGAATGTTAAGGAAGTACACATTTGTATCACCTGTTGTAAACTTTTTTATTTTACTAATCACAATGTCTTAAAGACTATAGGGATTGTAGTATTTATTAATGCTGAAAATATTATATTTCTACGTACTATTAAGTGTAGATAAATATAGTTTTGTTTTCAAAAACATTTCTTAAAGGTGATTTTTTGTATGAAAATACTTTTGCTACTTTTATACTTCTGCTCCTCTTTTGAATCTCTTTCCTCTATTCCTAGGTCTTTCCACACTGCATACATATAATTCAAGTTAGTTCTCTAAGTTAGTTCTCTTTTCTTTTGGAATTTTGTTTGCCTGAGTATATAACTGGCTTGATAAGTTTCTCCACCCCTCCCCTTTTGCAATTGAATCTTGGTATTTCCATCACCATTCTTCGAAACTTGAGGAAGAACTTGTGTTCTTTCATGAATTCAGTTAATTGTAAAATCTTTATAATGTCCAGATAGTTATCAAATGTTTCCTGAGAAAAAAAAAAAAAATTTT